>NC_091230.1:8243303-8511727 GCF_040958095.1 Procambarus clarkii | reverse complement strand
CATTTATTTCAGTTTCAAATTACGACTTTTTACACCGAAAATATGCCAATTACTGAAAACGGCGAAGGGTCATATTTTGCCCAAACCCCCCCTGCAGTTTTCAAAATGTCTGAAATTTCGGAAATTTGACACCTGAGCGTGATTTTTGAGCCGAATTCTGACTCTCTGCACCTATTTTCAGTTTCAATTTACGACTTTTTTATACCGAAAATATGCCAAGTTACTGAAAACGGCGATGGGTCATATTTTGCCCAAACCCCCCTGCAGTTTTCAAAATGTCTGAAATGTCGGAAATTTGACTCCTGAGAGTGATTTTTGAGCCGAATTCTGACTCTCTGCACCTATTTTCAGTTTCAAATTACGATTTTTTATACTGAAAATATGCCATTTACTGAAAACGGCGATGGGTCATATTTTGCCCAAACCCCCCTGCAGTTTTCAAAATGTCTGAAATGTCGGAAATTTGACTCCTGGGCGTGATTTTTGAGCCGAATTCTGACTGCACCTATTTTCAGTTTCAAATTACGACTTTTTATACCGAAAATATGCCAATTACTGAATACGGCGACGGGTCATATTTTGCCCAAACCCCTCTGCAGTTTTCAAAATGTCTGAAATGTCGAAATTTTGACTCCTGAGCGTGATTTTTGAGCCAAATTCTGACTCTCTGCACTTATTTTCAGTTTCAAATTACGACTTTTTACACCGAAAAATATGCCAATTACAGAAAACGGCGAATGGTCATATTTTGCCCAAACCCCCCTGCAGTTTTCAAAATGTCTGAAATGTCGGAAATTTGACTCCTGAGCGTGATTTTCGAGCCGAATTCTGACTCTCTGCACCTATTTTCAGTTTTAAATTACGACTTTTTATACCGAAAATATTCCAATTACTGAAAACGGCGATGGGTCATATTTTGCCCAAACGCCCCTGCAGTTTTCAAATGTCTGAAATTTCGAAAATTTGACAGGTGACCGTGATTTTTGAGCCGAATTCTGACTCTCTGCACCTATTTTCAGTTTCAAATTACGACTTTTTATACCGAAAATATGCCAATTACTGAAAACGGCGATGGGTCATATTTTGCCTAAACCCCCCTGCAGTTTTCAAATGTCTGAAATTTCGGAAATTTGACTCCTGAGCGTGATTTTTGAGCCGAATTCTGTCTCTCTGCACCTATTTTCAGTTTCAAATTACGACTTTTTATACCGAAAATATGCCAATTACTGAAAACGGCGATGTGTCATATTTTGCCCAAACCCCCTGCAGTTTTCAAAGTGTCTGAAATTTCGGAAATTTGACTCCTGAGCGTGATTTTTGAGCCGAATTCTGACTCTCTGCACCTATTTTTAGTTTCAAATTACGACTTTTATACCGAAAATATGCCAATTACTGAAAACGGCAATGGGTCATATTTTGCCCAAACCCCCCTGCAGTTTTCAAAATGTCTGAAATGTCGGAAATTTGACTCCTGAGCATGATTTTGGAGCCAAATTCTGACTCTCTGCACCTATTTTCAGTTTCAAATTACGACTTTTTATACCGAAAATATGCCAATTACTGAAAACGGCGATGGGTCATATTTTGCCCAAACCCCCCTGCAGTTTTCAAAATGTCTGAAATGTCGGAAATTTGACTCCTGAGCGTGATTTTTGAGCCAAATTCTGACTCTCTGCACTTATTTTCAGTTTCAAATTACGACTTTTTACACCGAAAATATGCCAATTACTGAAAACGGCGAAGGGTCATATTTTGCCCAAACCCCCCTGCAGTTTTCAAAATGACTGAAATGTCGGAAATTTGACTCCTGAGCGTGATTTTTGAGCCGAATTCTTACTCTCTGCTCCTATTTTCAGTTTTAAATTACGACTTTTTATACAGAAAATATTCCAATTAATGAAAACAACGATGGGTCATATTTTGCCCAAACCCCCCTGCAGTTTTCAAAATGTCTGAAATTTCGAAAATTTGACTCCTGAGCGTGATTTTTGAGCCGAATTCTGACTTTCTGCACCTATTTTCAGTTTCAAATTACGACTTTTTATACCAAAAATATGCCAATTACTGAAAACGGCGATGGGTCATATTTACCCCAAACCCCCCTGCAGTTTTCAAAATGTCTGAAATTTCGGAAATTTGACTCCTGGGCGTGATTTTTGAGCCGAATTCTGACTCTCTGCACCTATTTTCAGTTTCAAATTATGACTTTTTATACCGAAAATATGCCAATTACTGAAAACGGCGATGGGTCATATTTTGCCCGAACCCCCCTGCAGTTTTCAAAATGTCTGAAATTTCGAAAATTTGACTCCTGTGCGTGATTTTTGAGCCGAATTCTGACTCTCTGCACCTATTTTTAGTTTCAAATTACGACTTTTATACCGAAAATATGCCAATTACTGAAAACAGCGATGGGTCATATTTTGCCCAAACCCCCCTGCAGTTTTCAAAATGTCTGAAATGTCGGAAAATTGACTCCTGAGCATGATTTTGGAGCCAAATTCTGACTCTCTGCACCTATTTTCAGTTTCAAATTACGACTTTTTATACCGAAAATATGCCAATTACTGAAAACGGCGATGGGTCATATTTTGCCCAAACCCCCCTGCAGTTTTCAAAATGTCTGAATTGTCGGAAATTTGACTCCTGAGCGTGATTTTTGAGCCAAATTCTGACTCTCTGCACTTATTTTCAGTTTCAAATTACGACTTTTTACACCGAAAATATGCCAATTACTGAAAACGGCGAAGGGTCATATTTTGCCCAAACCCCCCTGCTTGTTTTCAAAATGACTGAAATGTCGGAAATTTGACTCCTGAGCGTGATTTTTGAGCCGAATTCTTACTCTCTGCTCCTATTTTCAGTTTTAAATTACGACTTTTTATACCGAAAATATTCCAATTAATGAAAACAACGATGGGTCATATTTTGCCCAAACCCCCCTGCAGTTTTCAAAATGTCTGAAATTTCGAAAATTTGACTCCTGAGCGTGATTTTTGAGCCGAATTCTGACTTTCTGCACCTATTTTCAGTTTCAAATTACGACTTTTTATACCAAAAATATGCCAATTACTGAAAACGGCGATGGGTCATATTTTGCCCAAACCCCCCTGCAGTTTTCAAAATGTCTGAAATGTCGGAAATTTGACTCCTGAGCATGATTTTGGAGCCAAATTCTGACTCTCTGCACCTATTTTCAGTTTCAAATTACGACTTTTTATACCGAAAATATGCCAATTACTGAAAACGGCGATGGGTCATATTTTGCCCAAACCCCCCTGCAGTTTTCAAAATGTCTGAAATGTCGGAAATTTGACTCCTGAGCGTGATTTTTGAGCCAAATTCTGACTCTCTGCACTTATTTTCAGTTTCAAATTACGACTTTTTACACCGAAAATATGCCAATTACTGAAAACGGCGAAGGGTCATATTTTGCCCAAACCCCCCTGCAGTTTTCAAAATGTCTGAAATGTCGGAAATTTGACTCCTGAGCGTGATTTTCGAGCCGAATTCTGACTCTCTGCACCTATTTTCAGTTTTAAATTACGACTTTTTATACCGAAAATATTCCAATTACTGAAAACGGCGATGGGTCATATTTTGCCCAAACCCCCCTGCAGTTTTCAAAATGTCTGAAATGTCGAAAATTTGACAGCTGAGCATGATTTTTGAGCCGACTTCTGACTCTCTGCACCTATTTTCAGTTTCAAATTACGACTTTTTATACCGAAAATATGCCAATTACTGAAAACGGCGATGGGTCATATTTTCCCCAAACCCCCCTGCAGTTTTCAAAATGTCTGAAATGTCGGAAATTTGACTCCTGAGCGTGATTTTTGAGCCAAATTCTGACTCTCTGCACTTATTTTCAGTTTCAAATTACGACTTTTTACACCGAAAATATGCCAATTACTGAAAACGGCGATGGGTCATATTTTGCCCAAACCCCCCTGCAGTTTTCAAAATGTCTGAAATGTCGGAAATTTGACTCCTGAGCGTGATTTTTGAGCCGAATTCTGACTCTCTGCACCTATTTTCAGTTTTAAATTACGACTTTTTATACCGAAAATATTCCAATTAATGAAAACAACGATGGGTCATATTTTGCCCAAACCCCCCTGCAGTTTTTAAAATGTCTGAAATTTCGAAAATTTGACTCCTGAGCGTGATTTTTGAGCCGAATTCTGACTCTCTGCACCTATTTTCAGTTTCAAATTACGACTTTTTATACCGAAAATATTCCAATTACCGAAAACGGCGATGGGTCATATTTTGCCCAAACCCCCCTGCAGTTTTCAAAATGTCTGAAATTTCGAAAATTTGACTCCTGAGCGTGATTTTTGAGCCGAATTCTGACTCTCTGCACCTATTTTCAGTTTCAAATTACGACTTTTTATACCGAAAATATGCCAATTAATGAAAACAACGATGGGTCATATTTTGCCCAAACCCCCCTGCAGTTTTCAAAATGTCTGAAATTTCGAAAATTTGACTCCTGAGCGTGATTTTTGAGCCGAATTCTGACTCTCTGCACCTATTTTCAGTTTCAAATTACGACTTTTTATACCGAAAATATGCCAATTAATGAAAACAACGATGGGTCATATTTTGCCCAAACCCCCCTGCAGTTTTCAAAATGTCTGAAATGTCGGAAATTTGACTCCTGAGCGTGATTTTCGAGCCGAATTCTGACTCTCTGCACCTATTTTCAGTTTTAAATTACGACTTTTTATACCGAAAATATTCCAATTACTGAAAACGGCGATGGGTCATATTTTGCCCAAACCCCCCTGCAGTTTTCAAAATGTCTGAAATTTCGAAAATTTGACAGGTGTCCGTGATTTTTGAGCCGAATTCTGACTCTCTGCACCTATTTTCAGTTTCAAATTACGACTTTTTATACCGAAAATATGCCAATTACTGAAAACGGCGATGGGTCATATTTTGCCTAAACCCCCCTGCAGTTTTCAAAATGTCTGAAATTTCGGAAATTTGACTCCTGAGCGTGATTTTTGAGCCGAATTCTGTCTCTCTGCACCTATTTTCAGTTTCAAATTACGACTTGTTATACCGAAAATATGCCAATTAGTGAAAACGTCGATGGGTCATATTTTGACCAAACCCCCCTGCAGTTTTCAAAATGTCTGAAATTTCGAAAATTTTACTCCTGAGCGTGATTTTTGAGCCGAATTCTGACTCTCTGCACTTATTTTCAGTTTCAAATTACGACTTTTTATACCGAAAATATGCCAATTACTGAAAACGGCGATGTGTCATATTTTGCCTAAACCCCCCTGCAGTTTTCAAAATGTCTGAAATGTCGGAAATTTGACTCCTGAGCGTGATTTTTGAGCCGAATTCTGACTCTCTGCACCTATTTTCAGTTTCAAATTACGACTTTTTATACCGAAAATATGCCAATTACTGAAAACGGCGATGGGTCATATTTTGCCCAAACCCCCCTGCAGTTTTCAAAATGTCTGAAATGTCGAAAATTTGACAGCTGAGCATGATTTTTGAGCCGAATTCTGACTCTCTGCACCTATTTTCAGTTTCAAATTACGACTTTTTATACCGAAAATATGCCAATTACTGAAAACGGCGATGGGTCATATTTTCCCCAAACCCCCCTGCAGTTTTCAAAATGTCTGAAATGTCGGAAATTTGACTCCTGAGCGTGATTTTTGAGCCAAATTCTGACTCTCTGCACTTATTTTCAGTTTCAAATTACGACTTTTTACACCGAAAATATGCCAATTACTGAAAACGGCGATGGGTCATATTTTGCCCAAACCCCCCTGCAGTTTTCAAAATGTCTGAAATGTCGGAAATTTGACTCCTGAGCGTGATTTTTGAGCCGAATTCTGACTCTCTGCACCTATTTTCAGTTTTAAATTACGACTTTTTATACCGAAAATATTCCAATTAATGAAAACAACGATGGGTCATATTTTGCCCAAACCCCCCTGCAGTTTTTAAAATGTCTGAAATTTCGAAAATTTGACTCCTGAGCGTGATTTTTGAGCCGAATTCTGACTCTCTGCACCTATTTTCAGTTTCAAATTACGACTTTTTATACCGAAAATATTCCAATTACTGAAAACGGCGATGGGTCATATTTTGCCCAAACCCCCCTGCAGTTTTCAAAATGTCTGAAATTTCGAAAATTTGACTCCTGAGCGTGATTTTTGAGCCGAATTCTGACTCTCTGCACCTATTTTCAGTTTCAAATTACGACTTTTTATACCGAAAATATGCCAATTAATGAAAACAACGATGGGTCATATTTTGCCCAAACCCCCCTGCAGTTTTCAAAATGTCTGAAATTTCGAAAATTTGACTCCTGAGCGTGATTTTTGAGCCGAATTCTGACTCTCTGCACCTATTTTCAGTTTCAAATTACGACTTTTTATACCGAAAATATGCCAATTAATGAAAACAACGATGGGTCATATTTTGCCCAAACCCCCCTGCAGTTTTCAAAATGTCTGAAATTTCGAAAATTTGACTCCTGAGCGTGATTTTTGAGCCGAATTCTGACTCTCTGCACCTATTTTCAGTTTCAAATTACGACTTTTTCCTTATATCGAAGTTCCCTTAAGATGAACTACAAATCGGTACACATTACCCATATCAGTACACATCACCCATATCAGTACACATCACCCATATCAATACCCATCACCCATATCAATACCCATCACCCATATCAGTACACATCACCCATATCAGTACCCATCACCCATATCAGTACACATCACACAGGATATGATGGACTATGTCACCCAGAAGTGCCAGGACGCTACAGACAGGTTTATCCCGACCCAAAAGGAGACAAATGAAAAGCAACAGATAATCCATGGTTCAACCAGGAATGTAAGGTTGCGAAGCAAATTAGGTGCAAGAACATGGAGAAACTACAGGAAATAACAACACCAGAGAGCAGGGAAAGATACCAGAGGGCCAGAAATGAGTACCTCAGAGTGAGGAAGCAGAGAGAGGCAGTATGAAAATGACATTGCGAGTAAAGCCAAGAACCAACCAAAACTGTTCCACAGCCACATCAGGAGGAAAACGGCAGTGAAGGAACATGTAATGAAATTGAGAAAAGAGGAACAGATACACAGAGAATGACAAGGTGGTGTGAGAAGAGCTCAACAAGAGATTCCATGTCTTCACAATAGAATAAGGCAAAGCCCCTGCACTAGATGAGGGGGAGGCAAACCAAGCAACCTTGGAGGATTTTGACCTCACCAGTGATGAGGTCAAAAGGTGTCTGTTGGAGCTGAATATGACAAAGGTTGTTGGGCCTGACAGAGTCTCACCGTGGATACTAAAAGCTGCAGAAGCACTAAGTGTGCCACTCTCTATGGTGTATAACAGGTCACTGGAAACAGGAGACCTTCCAGAAAGCTGGAATATATCAAATGTAGTCCCAATATACAAGAAGGGTGACAGGCAAGAGGCACTGAACTACAGGGCCAGTTTCCCTAACTCGTATACCATGCAAGATGACGGAGAAGATCATGAGGAAAAGGCTCGTAAAGAATCTGGAGGGAAACACTTTGTAACACAAACACAAGTGTGTGTGTATGTTAGTTGGTACCACGTGTGTGTATGTTTGTTGGTACCACGTGTGTGTGTGTCAGTTGGTACCACGTGTGTGTGTCAGTACTCAATAAATAATCTAAATTATTGGGATCGCTTAAAAATTCTAAGGCACTATTCCCTATAGAGTGCAGGAGGAAAATACATAAATATTTACACTAGCAAAATACTAGAAAAACTGGTTCCAAATTGCACATGGAAATAAAACCAAATAAGACCAGGAGGCACGGCAAGATGTGCAAAATAGCCTCCCTGAAAAGCAGAGGTGTAATAAGTATGCTAAGTATGTTTTATGAAAGAAGTTCCAGACCAACCGGGCTGTGGTGGGTATGTGGGCCTGCGGGCCGCTCCAAGCAACAGCCTGGTGAACCAAATACTCACAAGTCAAGCCTGGCCTCGGGCCAGGCGTGGGGAGTAGAAGAACTCCCAGAACCCCATCAAGCAGGTATCAAGAAAGAATTCTATCAACGTAAAAGTCCAAAGATTTTCAACACACTCCTTCTATATATATAAGGGGTATAACTGTCCAACCTCTCATGGTGTTCAAAAGAGAATTTGATAAACACCTTAAAAGGATACCGGATCAACCAGGCTGTGACTCGTACGTCAGGATGTGAGCAGCTGCATCGAACAGTCTGATTAACCAGACCTCCAGCCAGAAGGCCTATTTAGAGACCAAGCTGCAGGGACATTGATCCTTGGAATCTTTGAAAAATAAACGAAAGGACATCTGCACACATTTGGGACATGTGAGTGTTAAGTAAGTGAATTTGGGAGG
The DNA here is from genome assembly GCF_040958095.1 of Procambarus clarkii. Lineage (NCBI taxonomy): Eukaryota > Metazoa > Arthropoda > Malacostraca > Decapoda > Cambaridae > Procambarus > Procambarus clarkii. The sequence continues at coordinate 8,503,341 of NC_091230.1, read as the reverse complement.
GTGTATGGAAGGAGTCAAGGGAATATGGAGGTAAAGGATCCAGTGTTGATGAGGTTAATACTACAAATTGTTAATACTACACTCAAATTTAACTTGTCTAGAAAAAATACTAAATTCGTGTTGATAAAACTTGTACAACTACATAACTTAATTTAGACAAATTTATTAGATAAACAATATACAATTATCCTTAAATATAAAATTATATTAATAAACCAAGTTTTGCTTCACTTTCACCAAGACGTTAAGACTATGCAGTATTTGGTCACTCAAGTTTTCATTGTGTTTCAGTTTATCAAAATCTTACCTAATATTTTATCTCAAAATATTTATTAATGATCATATATTAATGGTTTCCAATTGTGAGGGACAGATGCCTGTTAAACTTAAAAAGATTCGAGTAGGTTAACAATTATCCTTCCCCCCCCCCCCAGGATGCAACCAACAACAGTTCCCTAACTCCTGGGTACCTATTTACTGTTAGGTGAACAGTAGCATTGAGTGTAAGGAAGTGTGCCCAAACATCTCACTCTGCCAAGATTGAACTACTGACCCCTCCTCAGATTACAACTCCACAACTGTTTACTAATTCCCAGGTACAGTACCTATTTACTGCTGGGTGAACAGAGCCGTTAGGTGAAAGAAAACATGCCCACCCACTTCTGTCCAACCCGGGATACAAACCCGGGATTTCCGACTGCACGTTGAGAACACGCCTAACTGTACTAATGTCATGCGGCACTATTTATCATGTAAATACCCATACAAAACCTACTGGCCTTCAATGGCAAATTTTTTGTAGTCTGATTTGAAATCATGGACAATGTTACCTGTAATAGATTCCAGAGCAACAATTTAAAAAAAATCTATTTATCCAGCTATTCAAAATGCGTTTTCAGTATAATTTTACACACTTCTTTTTTTTAAGTGTTGCAATTCTTGTTTGCATATGTGGCTGCATTTTCCAATTCAAAAATTCATGTTAGTAGTAACACTATCAACCCTGGTGAGGACCTATGATTATAAGTCACCTTTCACTGAAATGTTACTCTACTCTTAGCTTCCTTTCAATCCATTTTGGTGTCAAGGACTATATAAAATGGCTGAAACTTATTGTACATAAAAAAAGATAATCAAAATAGTTTGGCACTTAGGAGATACTAAAGTAATATAAGGAATTTCAAGATTTCTCAAAAGTGTATGGACAATTTAATCAAAAGAATACATTGTTTCTAGCATTTAAGCTTAAAAAACAATTATATGTATGTGTATATATATATATATATATATATATATATATATATATATATATATATATATATATATATATATATATATATATATATATATATATATATATATATATATATATATATATATATATATATATTAGTATATTTTGGTAGCAGTCTTTCCTGTAGACATATATTATTAAATATGACCGAAAAAGTAAGATTAATAATTCTAACACGAATTTTCTCAATCTTTCGTACATTACGCTTCACTGTTGGAGGTAAATCAAAAATCAATTCTCCAAAATTCATTTTTATTTCTAGTCTGACGCGACACGGGTGCGTTTCGTAAAACTTATTACATTTTCAAAGACTTTAGTTCACAAATACACAACTGATTAGAACTTACGTATCTCCGATTTTATATCTACATTTGAGTGAGGTGAGAGGGGTGATGTGGCATTAACACAAGACAGAACAAGAGGGGATATTAATAGGGTATTAAAAGTATCAACACAAGACAGAACACAAACAATGGGTATTGAATAGAAGTGTTTGTAGAAAGCCTATTGGTCCATATTTCTTGATGCTTCTATATTGGAGTGGAGTCTTGAGGTGGGTAGAATATAGTTGTGCAATAATTGGCTGTTGATTGCTGGTGTTGACTTCTTGATGTGTAGTGCCTCGCAAACGTCAAGCCACCTGCTATCGCTGTATCTATCGATGATTTCTGTGTTGTTTACTAGGATTTCTCTGGCGATGGTTTGGTTGTGGGAAGAGATTATATGTTCCTTAATGGAGCCCTGTTGCTTATGCATCGTTAAACGCCTAGAAAGAGATGTTGTTGTCTTGCCTATATACTGGGTTTTTTGGAGCTTACAGTCCCCAAGTGGGCATTTGAAGGCATAGACGACGTTAGTCTCTTTTAAAGCGTTCTGTTTTGTGTCTGGAGAGTTTCTCATGAGAAGGCTGGCCGTTTTTCTGGTTTTATAGTAAATCGTCAGTTGTATCCTCTGATTTTTGTCTGTAGGGATAACATTTCTATTAACAATATCTTTCAGGACCCTTTCCTCCGTTTTATGAGCTGTGGAAAAGAAGTTCCTGTAAAATAGTCTAATAGGGGGTATAGGTGTTGTGTTAGTTGTCTCTTCAGAGGTTGCATGGCTTTTCACTTTCCTTCTTATGATGTCTTCGATGAAACCATTGGAGAAGCCGTTATTGACTAGGACCTGCCTTACCCTACAGAGTTCTTCGTCGACTTGCTTCCATTCTGAGCTGTGGCTGAGAGCACGGTCGACATATGCGTTAACAACACTCCTCTTGTACCTGTCAGGGCAGTCGCTGTTGGCATTTAGGCACATTCCTATGTTTGTTTCCTTAGTGTAGACTGCAGTGTGGAAACCTCCGCCCTTTTCCATGACTGTTACATCTAGAAAGGGCAGCTTCCCATCCTTTTCCATCTCGTAAGTGAAACGCAGCACGGAACTCTGCTCAAATGCCTCCTTCAGCTCCTGCAGATGTCTGACATCAGGTACCTGTGTAAAAATGTCGTCAACATACCTGCAGTATATGGCCGGTTTCAAGTTCATGTCGACTAAGACTTTTTGCTCGATGGTACCCATGTAGAAGTTTGCAAACAGGACACCTAGGGGAGAACCCATGGCGACCCCATCTACTTGCTTATACATGTGCCCATCCGGGCTCAAGAAGGGTGCCTCTTTAGTACAAGCTTGGAGTAGTTTCCTCAGAACATTTTCTGGCATGTCAAGAGGAGTACAGGCTGGATCACGATACACTCTGTCGGCTATCATTCCGATTGTCTCGTCCACAGGTACGTTGGTAAACAGCGATTCTACGTCCAACGAGGCTCTTATCCCTGTGGCCCGTGTGCCCCGCAGTAAGTCAACAAATTCCTTTGGAGACTTCAGGCTGAAGGCGCAAGGAACATAAGGAGTCAGCAGGCCATTGAGTCGCTTCGCCAGTCTGTACGTGGGTGTGGGTATCTGGCTAATGATTGGCCGAAGTGGGTTTCCAGGCTTGTGCGTCTTGACATTTCCATACGCATATCCAGGTTTATATTCCCCAATGATCTTTGGCAGGTGGAGTCCGGATTTCTTGGCCAAGAAATGCCAAGAAATCGTTCTTGTGAACGCCAAGAAATCCGGACTCCACCTGCCAAAGATCATTGGGGAGGCAAGCGCCATCTTGGCTCCCTAAAGGGCCTATACCACAGGCCAAAATATTACTATTTCACTAATTTCTCGGCTCTCCGAGAACACTCCACTCTCTCCCATATATCAAATTGTAGCCTGCAACGTAGAGAACGCTTGAGAAAAGTAGACATGACTCTTACTGCAGGCGTGGGAGAATTATAAGGGGGGGAACACCGTCACAATATATATATATATATATATATATATATATATATATATATATATATATATATATATATATATATATATATATATATATATATATATATATATATATATATATATATATATATATATATATATTATGTGACAGTGTTCCCCCCCTTGTAATTCTCCCACGCCTGCAGTAAGAGTCATGTCTACTTTTCCCAAGCGTTCTCTACGTTGCAGGCTACAATTTGATATATGGGAGAGAGTGAAGTGTTCTCGGAGAGCCGAGAAATTTGTGAAATAGTAATATTTTGGCCTGTGGTATAGGCCCTTTAGGAAGCCAAGATGGCGCTTGCCTCCCTGATTTCCCGCCAAAACCGTGTGACGTCAGTGGCACCGGATTGGTCACCGACAGCAATGTGGCACCGGGAGCCAATGAAAACCTCCCGTGGCGAAAGTGACGTCACGAAGGAAGGGGGTCCGGCCAGCGGGCCGAGCTGGCGCCATCAGTCAGACACGACACGTCAAAGAGGTCGGACGTGCGACGATTGGTCCTGTCAGTTTGACAGTTGTTTCCCGCTCCAGTGGAGTTACGCGTCACCTGAAGTCAGCCAGTACTCTGAGAGGTCTTCCCTAGTTCATGTGTTGAACCAGAGAGGGAATTGACGGTTATTTGAGCAAAAAGTGCTCCAGTCAGGTACTGTGCCAGAAGCAGTGAAGCCGTGCAGCGACGTATGTGACGTCTGTGGCAGTTCACCAGTTCGTGACAGCGTAGTGGCTGACAGAGCCACTGGGTAGCTGAGGAAGGAGAGGACTATTTGGGGAATCCGGACGACTGTAGCTGAGACGTAGGCGACAGCCGTTGATGGGAGAAGACGACGGCCAGGAGACCGACTCCAACCTTTCAAGAAGTCAAGAAGGAGGACGGACCTGCAGTGAAGAGGCACGGAGACGACGCGCTAAACGGTGGGACGATGAGAGGCTCTGGTAGGACACGACGACGTGTGTGTGGGGGCGTTCCCGACACGAGGACCAGGAGCTACATCTCGGCTCTCATCGGAGGATCGGTTGAAGTAGGTGTTTCTAGTTCCCTCCCCATTTCCCTTTAGTTAGCTATATTATTCGGCTATATTATCTAGCCTGAGGATTTTATATGTCATGAGCAAGTCTCACCCATGGCACGGTGAAGCACCAGTGTGCGAGACAGTACTATCAAGAGTACTTGTAATATTCATGTTTATTATTGGTGTGTACAGGCACCAGGAACAAGTGATAAATTTACTGTGTATTGTATATCTTTCTACAGATGTTGAGGTGAACATACAGTGATAAATTATATATAATATTATGCCAGTATTTGGAAGTTAGGCTACGTGCCCAGAAACTATTTATTTTCCATGTATTGATGTTTGATTTATATACACTATAAATGTCTATGTTCATTCAGTGATTAATCATTTGTGAGTACAGTGAATTATTGCGTTATCGCCCACGAGAGAAAGTACTGAAAACTCCAGTGTTAATACTTTATAATATGTCATTGAATGAAGGGCAGTGAAACCCATTACAGTGAATCATTATGGCATTGAGTGTAGAAACGACTGTTTGAGCCTGAGTATAGTGTAACTAAGTGATATGTGCTATTGTGCCAATATCAAGTGTGCGAGTTCATAGTAATATTGGAGAACTTAAAGAAACGGCGCACATGAATCTGAAAACAAGCAAACGCTTTCGCGCGCGGAGGCCAGGCGATCAGCTGTTCTTGACATTTGACAAGGAGGGCAGGTGTTGCCACTTAGTGATCGCATACTAACCGTGGGAACTACCGACCGCGTCAGGATCAGTTGGTTTATTTATTATTGTTTGGCCTTGTGACATCTTTCATACATTTTAAGTAAAATACAAAATTACCATTGTGTTTTTATCATCTCCTCCATTGATCTTGTGGCTATATTATACTGAAAGCATAGAGTGATAACAGTAGGTACCTGCCTGGATTCCTGATCTATTGAGTGTGACCTTGCCAAGGCTACCATTGACTCCACCAGTCCACTGAGGTGTTACTGGCCACCTAAAACACCAGTTGGCGACCTTGTGGTTAACCGTAGAGCCCGATTGTTGGGGAGGGCACACGACAGTCAAGTGAACGAGTCGTGTTCTCACTCTTTCTTAATCAGAGGCCGTTAAGATTGACTGGGAGACTCTCCTGGCGTGCAGTGGCGCCGTGAGGATCGAGTGAAGACCCGCAGGGCTACGGTGAGTGACCTTGAGCATAACTATTGCTCACTCCAGAGTAAGACTAGAGTAAGTGAGGAGTAAAACCCCCAACATTGGCGACCTTGCCAGGATACGATCGGAGTAAAGGTTGCAGTGGTACTTGGCAGCGGTGTTAGAGATCAGGTACAGGTTATCACTCATAACACAAGATGGAGGATGATAAAGTGACGAAGTTTATTGACACTCGAGATGAACAGGTGCTGGAAGAGTGCACCAAGGCACAGTTACAGGTAATAGCGGATCATTTTGGAATAAAGCTGAAATCTGCCAGAGTGGCAGAAAGAAGACTAGAGATAATGGCTCAGCTCAGGGCTCGAGACGAAGCTTTGGGGGAGGAACGGCCCCAAACACCTGCCAGTGAGGGTGAACACCTGAGTATTGGTGGAAGCAGCAGGGGATCCAGCGGCAGCAGGCACAGCATTAAGCTGGAAATAATGAAGCTGCAGCTGGAAGCACAGCAGCGCAGAGAAGAGCGAGAAGCGCAGCTGAGGAGAGAAGAGGCACAGCAGCGCAAGGAAGAGCGAGAAGCAGAAGCGCAGCTGAGGAGAGAAGAAGCACAACAGCGCAAAGAAGAGCGAGAAGCACAACAGCGCAAAGAAGAGCAAGAGCGAGAAGCGCAGATGAAGCGTGAGGAGCGAGAAGCACAGATGAAGCGTGAGGAGCGAGAAGCACAGATGCAGCGTGAGGAGCGAGAAGCACAGCTAAGCAGGGAAGAACACGAGCGAGAAGTTAGGCTGAGACAAATGGAAATAGAAGCCAACAAGGTAGTGGAGTTGAAGCGAGCTAAACTAGGACTCGGTATACCTGCTCCGCCGCCACAGGAAGACCGACGAGTGAGGGAACGAGACCTGCCGGTCTTTGTGCCTAGTGAAGCCGAAAGTTTCTTCGATCACTTTGAGAGAGTTGCTGCTATGAAGAGGTGGCCGAGGGCGGAGTGGGCGGAGTTGGTCCAAGGGAGGCTCACAGGTGAAGCTCGCCAAGCCTTCACTAAGCTCGACTTCCAAGAATGCACCAACTACGATGCGGTAAAACGAGCTGTGCTCCGTTCCTTTAAGCTCACGCCAGAGTGTTACAGAAAGAGGTTTAGAGAATGTACCCGGTCGCCAGGAAAATCGTATGCGGAGACAGCGAGGAACATGGAAAGAAAGTTCCTTAAGTGGATGGACTCTGAAGAAGCGGGGTCGGCCGAAGAAATCAAGGAACTAATGGTCATGGAAAAGTTTATGTCCGTGCTCCCTCCTGAGATCAGGATGAGGGTAAAGGAGGCGGACATAAAGAACCTAAGGGCCGCAGCCGACCGAGCCGACATGTTAGAGGAAGCACTACGCCCAAGCCGAGAGGGACAGCATCGATCACCCGCGTACTCCGGAAGCAGTAGGAATTATAGGAGGACGAATGGATGGAGGACAGAAGCGAGTTCTCCCAAGTCCCACCGCTCGAGATGGGACGACAGAGGAACAAAAGGTGCTGTAGAGCCGATAGAGGAGAGCCAAGATGAGAGCTCGGAAGTTGTTACTGCAACGAAGGAAGCGAGAAGGACACAGGGTGTGACGGTCTCTGGAGGCAGTGCTAAGGCGAGCGGTGGCGGATGGTCTCCGCCAAGGGTCCGCTGCTACAACTGCGGAAAAATCGGACACGTCGCGCGGGAATGCAGACGCTTTAAGCAGCGGGGACACGTTGCTTTAGTGATGTTCGAGGACCAGAGGGCCGAGGGAGTGCGGGATGAACCCGTGCTGAATGGGGAGAAGAAAGTTCACCCATTCATGTGTCAAGGAACCGTAAGGATGGGGGTCGCAGACCCCATCCCAGTGAAGATGCTAAGAGACACCGGGGCTTACTTTACCCTGGTAAGTGAAACCCTGTTCCCCGAGGGATACGAAAGTACCAGTGTGGGGGTGGCAAGTGTGACCACTGTGGGAGGCCCAGTGAGGATGCCCCTACACCAGGTAACTTTAAATTCCGACTATGGCTGCCAGACCCTAGTGGTGGGAGTCTGTACATCAATGCCCAAGATGGAGGCGCAGGTCATCTTGGGAAATGACGCGTGTGAAGGATATGTCCTTCCGCATCTCGTGAAAGGCGAAGAGTGCCTAGAACAATACAAGGAGACAGGTGGAGAGTTGAACGCCTGTGGGGACGAGAAGGGAATCGCACCGGTGGCGATCCCAGTTTGTGCTGTGATACCGAGACAACGCGAAGAACAAGGAGGTTGTGGATCTGATGGGGCTGAGGAGACGACTGACAGCCTGGGAACAGATCACCTCTGCGTAGGACCCAGAGAACGAGTGGAGGGCGAAGGTAGCCCGAATGGTGAGTTGCAGGTGACCCTTACCAGTTCTCCAGGGGTAGACCGCACTCGTCTCGGAGAGTTGCAGCAGGAGGAGTTCCCTGAATTGGTTAGTAAAGCCGAAGGAGGACGTGTGGGTCCTGAGAAGGCTTACTTTCCATTTATCTATATTATATATGCCATGCTATCTATGATGAAGGAACGATGGACACCAGGAGCGACCGTGGGAACGGTGAATAAATATGTCCAGAAGTTCAAAGAACGTCTCACTCGAGCGAAGGAACTGGCTAGGAAACTCCTGAAGAAGGCGCAACGTAAGATGTTGGAGTGGTACGACAGGAGAGCTGCGCAGAGGGATTTTCAGGCCGGATCCCAAGTAATGGTTGTGCTGCCAGGTAAAGGTAAAGTGACCAAGTCGCGGTTCAAGGGACCACACCAAGTACCGCGACGGTTGGGTCCAGTGTCGTACGAGATTGGGAAGCCGGACAAACCCCGAAAGAAACAGGTGTGTCACGTAGGCCACCTAAAACCTTTCTTCAATGTGGAAGGAAGAGCCGCCAGGCAGGACGGAACGAGTACCCGAGAACCCCAGCGGAAGACGGTTCTGTGTGTACAGGGGGACCGAGAACTCCCGGAGGAGGCAGAAAAGTGGTCCAGGGCGGACGGGGCCCGTTTCACCGACACTGAGAGACTGACAAAGATCAAGATCGAGCACATCAAGGGGAAGGACGACGTAGTAGTGGACGCCCTATCCCGCATACACTAACCAGACATGACTCTTATTTTAAGGGGAGGGGTATGTGACGGTGTTCCCCCCCTTGTAATTCTCCCACGCCTGCAGTAAGAGTCATGTCTACTTTTCCCAAGCGTTCTCTACGTTGCAGGCTACAATTTGATATATGGGAGAGAGTGAAGTGTTCTCGGAGAGCCGAGAAATTTGTGAAATAGTAATATTTTGGCCTGTGGTATAGGTCCTTTAGGGAGCCAAGATGGCGCTTGCCTCCCTGATTTCCCGCCAAAACCGTGTGACGTCAGTGGCACCGGATTGGTCACCGACAGCAATGTGGCACCGGGAGCCAATGAAAACCTCCCGTGGCGAAAGTGACGTCACGAAGAAAGGGGGTCCGGCCAGCGAGCCGAGCTGGCGCCATCAGTCAGACACGACACGTCAAAGAGGTCGGACGTGCGACGATTGGTCCTGTCAGTTTGACAGTTGTTTCCCGCTCCCGTGGAGTTACGCGTCACCTGAAGTCAGCCAGTACTCTGAGAGGTCTCCCTAGTTCATGTGTTGAACCAGAGAGGGAATTGACGGTTATTTGAGCAACAAGTGCTCCAGTCAGGTACTGTGCCAGAAGCAGTGAAGCCGTGCAGCGACGTATGTGACGTCTGTGGCAGTTCACCAGTTCGTGACAGCGTAGTGGCTGACAAAGCCACTGGGTAGCTGAGGAAGGAGAGGACTATTTGGGGAATCCGGACGACTGTAGCTGAGACGTAGGCGACAGCCGTTGATGGGAGAAGACGACGGCCAGGAGACCGACTCCAACCTTTCAAGAAGTCAAGAAGAAGGACGGACCTGCAGTGAAGAGGCACGGAGACGACGCGCTAAACGGTGGGACGACGAGAGGCTCTGGTAGGGCACGACGACGTGTGTGTGGGGGCGTTCCCGACACGAGGACCAGGAGCTACATCTCGGCTCTCATCGGAGGATAGGTTGAAGTAGGTGTTTCTAGTTCCCTCCCCATTCCCCTTTAGTTAGCTATATTATTCGGCTATATTATCTAGCCTGAGGATTTTATATGTCGTGAGCAAGTCTCACCCATGACACGGTGAAGCACCAGTGTGCGAGACAGTACTATCAAGAGTACTTGTAATATTCATGTTTATTATTGGTGTGTACAGGCACCAGGAACAAGTGATAAATTTACTGTGTATTGTATATCTTTCTACAGATGTTGAGGTGAACATACAGTGATAAATTATATATAATATTATGCCAGTATTTGGAAGTTAGGCTACGTGCCCAGAAACTATTTATTTTCCATGTATTGATGTTTGATTTGTATACACTATAAATGTCTATGTTCATTCAGTGATTAATCATTTGTGAGTACAGTGAATTATTGCGTTATCGCCCACGAGAGAAAGTACTGAAAACTCCAGTGTTAATACTTTATAATATGTCATTGAATGAAGGGCAGTGAAACCCATTACAGTGAATCATTATGGCATTGAGTGTAGAAACGACTGTTTGAGCCTGAGTATAGTGTAACTAAGTGATATGTGCTATTGTGCCAATATCAAGTGTGCGAGTTCATAGTAATATTGGAGAACTTAAAGAAACGGCGCACATGAATCTGAAAACAAGCAAACGCTTTCGCGCGCGGAGGCCAGGCGATCAGCTGTTCTTGACATTTGACAAGGAGGGCAGGTGTTGCCACTTAGTGATCGCATACTAACCGTGGGAACTACCGACCGCGTCAGGATCAGTTGGTTTATTTATTATTGTTTGGCCTTGTGACATCTTTCATACATTTTAAGTAAAATACAAAATTACCATTGTGTTTTTATCATCTCCTCCATTGATCTTGTGGCTATATTATACTGAAAGCATAGAGTGATAACAGTAGGTACCTGCCTGGATTCCTGATCTATTGAGTGTGACCTTGCCAAGGCTACCATTGACTCCACCAGTCCACTGAGGTGTTACTGGCCACCTAAAACACCAGTTGGCGACCTTGTGGTTAACCGTAGAGCCCGATTGTTGGGGAGGGCACACGACAGTCAAGTGAACGAGTCGTGTTCTCACTCTTTCTTAATCAGAGGCCGTTAAGATTGACTGGGAGACTCTCCTGGCGTGCAGTGGCGCCGTGAGGATCGAGTGAAGACCCGCAGGGCTACAGTGAGTGACCTTGAGCATAACTATTGCTCACTCCAGAGTAAGACTAGAGTAAGTGAGGAGTAAAACCCCCAACAATATATATACATCACACATGATTAAAAATGTTACAATGTCAGACCACGGAGGAAAAATGAAACAGGAATTTCCTTAAGTACTTTCGTATATTAATACATCTTCAGAAGGAGTCAGACCACGGAGGAAAAATGAAACAGGAATTTCCTTAAGTACTTTCGTATATTAATACATCTTCAGAAGGAGGTACTTTCGTATATTAATACATCTTCACTCCTTCTGAAGATGTATTAATATACGAAAGTACTTAAGGAAATTCCTGTTTCATTTTTCCTCCGTGGTCTGACTCCTTCTGAAGATGTATTAATATACGAAAGTACTTAAAGAAATTCCTGTTTCATTTTTCCTCCGTGTTCTGACATTGTAACATTTTTAATCATGTGTGTGTTTATTTACGTGATATACACACACACACACACACACATATATATATATATATATATATATATATATATATATATATATATATATATATATATATATATATATATATATATATATATGTAATTGGCCTATATATATATATATATATATATATATATATATATATATATATATATATATATATATATATATATATATATATATATATATATATATATATATATATATATATATATATATATATATATATATATATATATATATATATATATATATATATATATATATATATTATTAAATATGACCGAAAAAGTTGGTTTCTACAAACCAACAGGCTTTCTACAAACACTTCTATTCAATACCCATTGTTTGTGTTCTGTCTTGTGTTGATACTTTTAATACCCTATTAATATCCCCTCTTGTTCTGTCTTGTGTTAATGCCACATCACCCCTCCCACCTCACTCAAATGTAGATATAAAATCGGAGATACGTAAGTTCTAATCAGTTGTGTATTTGTGAACTAAAGTCTTTGAAAATGTAATAAGTTTTACGAAACGCGCCCGTGTCGCGTCAGACTAGAAATAAAAATGAATTTTGGAGAATTGATTTTTGATTTACCTCCAACAGTGAAGCGTAATGTACGAAAGATTGAGAAAATTCGTGTTAGAATTATTAATCTTACTTTTTCGGTCATATTTAATAATATATGTCTACAGGAAAGACTGCTACCAAAATATACTAATATATATATATATATATATATATATATATATATATATATATATATATATATATATATATATATATATATATATATATATATATATATATATATATATATATATATATATATATATATATATATATATATATATATATATATATATATATATATATATATATATATATATATATGTTTCATTGAATATGACCGCATATTCTGTATTTATTATTTTCTGGTTTAGGGCTTCTATCCCTCTAACTATTTTCTTAGCATCAGGGCTTAATTGGAATAGGAGTTCTCCAAAACTCATTTTCGTACTTTTAAGGTGAAGAAAAGAAGTGATTTACTATAGAGTGTATTACACTTATTTGTATAATTTGCACGACGTTTCGAACCTCCATGATTCATTCTCAAGTGAACAGATCTTACAATACTAGTTGATTTTATACCCGCATTAGGTCAGGTGATAATACAATGAAGGTGAAAAACATGGGGGATACATAAGGGATAAACATAGGGGCTGCAGAAGGCGTATTGGCCCATACGAGGCATCTCCTATCTAAACACAAAGATTAATCCAGTGTAATTGGCCTGTTATGTTGGACATTGTCTTCTGTGTTGGCATCGATATGTTCTTGTCTTGTCCTTACTCTCATGGTGGGTAGAGTAAATAGTTCCGTGATTTGGGTGTTCATGGTAGGTCGCTCTATTCTTATGTGAATTGCCTCAAGAATTTGTAATCTTCTTGAATCTTGGGTTTTGTCTATTATGCAAGTATTCTTGTTCAACATTTCTCTTGTTAGAGTAATGTCATGGGCTTGTCTCATGTGATTCCTAGGGGCACCAGATTGAAGATGGCATGTCAAACGCCTCGTCAGCTTGGTCGACGTCATACCTATGTACTTACATTGAAGGTTACATCCTTCGTGGGGGCAAGTGTACATGTATACAACGCTTGACTGCTGTAGAGGGTTCTCCGTCGGCTTCGGGCTGTTTTTGATAAGGAGTTCGGAAGTCTTCTTGGTTTTGTAGAATATTATCAGGTTTATGTTTTGGTTAGGAGTAGTGCTTTTTACTCCTTTACAGATTATTTCTTTCATTATTCTTTCCTCTTTTATATGTTCACTGTGCATGGTTGATTTGTAATATAATTTTTTTGGGGGTGTTGTGGTTTCTGTTCTAGGTTCTGAATTATACCAACGGTCCAAGTGTCTTCTTATAGCAGCGTTTATTTCCGCGTTACTATATCCGTTGTTCACCAATACCTGAGTTACTCTTTCAAACTCTCTACTCACGTTGCTCCATTCAGAGCAGTGGGTAAGCGCTCGACGAATATAAGCATTGAGAACACTGGCTTTGTATCTTTGGGGGCACTCACTTCTACCGTTCAGGCATAATCCTATGTTGGTGGGCTTGGTATATACGTTGGTGCTTAAAGAGGTTCCTGTTTTTGTTATTAGTACATCCAAGAATGGCAGACTGTTATTTTCACTATTTTCATGTGTAAATCGGAGTACTGACTCTCTCTCTAGGTGTCTTTTTAGGTCAATTAGTTCATCTGAGTCTTTTACTATTACGAATATGTCATCTACATAACGGCAGTATACAGTTGGTTTTTGTCTGCTACTGAAGACCCTATCTTCGATGGTTCCCATATAAAAATTAGCAAATAAAACTCCTAAGGGGGAGCCCATTGCTACTCCGTCTATTTGTAAATACATGTCTCCTTGTGGACTGATGAAAGGGGCTTCTTTTGTACATGCTTCGAGAAGACTTTTCAAGTGTGGCTCAGGTATGTCTAATTTGGGGGTGCTCTCGTCTCTGCACGGTACCTCTTTAAGCACCAACGTATATACTAAGCCCACCAACATAGGATTATGCCTGAACGGTAGAAGTGAGTGCCCCCAAAGATACAAAGCCAGTGTTCTCAATGCTTATATTCGTCGAGCGCTTACCCACTGCTCTGAATGGAGCAACGTGAGTAGAGAGTTTGAAAGAGTAACTCAGGTATTGGTGAACAACGGATATAGCAACGCGGAAATAAACGCTGCTATAAGAAGACACTTGGACCGTTGGTATAATTCAGAACCTAGAACAGAAACCACAACACCCCCAAAAAAATTATATTACAAATCAACCATGCACAGTGAACATATAAAAGAGGAAAGAATAATGAAAGAAATAATCTGTAAAGGAGTAAAAAGCACTACTCCTAACCAAAACATAAACCTGATAATATTCTACAAAACCAAGAAGACTTCCGAACTCCTTATCAAAAACAGCCCGAAGCCGACGGAGAACCCTCTACAGCAGTCAAGCGTTGTATACATGTACACTTGCCCCCACGAAGGATGTAACCTTCAATGTAAGTACATAGGTATGACGTCGACCAAGCTGACGAGGCGTTTGACATGCCATCTTCAATCTGGTGCCCCTAGGAATCACATGAGACAAGCCCATGACATTACTCTAACAAGAGAAATGTTGAACAAGAATACTTGCATAATAGACAAAACCCAAGATTCAAGAAGATTACAAATTCTTGAGGCAATTCACATAAGAATAGAGCGACCTACCATGAACACCCAAATCACGGAACTATTTACTCTACCCACCATGAGAGTAAGGACAAGACAAGAACATATCGATGCCAACACAGAAGACAATGTCCAACATAACAGGCCAATTACACTGGATTAATCTTTGTGTTTAGATAGGAGATGCCTCGTATGGGCCAATACGCCTTCTGCAGCCCCTATGTTTATCCCTTATGTATCCCCCCATGTTTTTCACCTTCATTGTATTATCACCTGACCTAATGCGGGTATAAAATCAACTAGTATTGTAAGATCTGTTCACTTGAGAATGAATCATGGAGGTTCGAAACGTCGTGCAAATTATACAAATAAGTGTAATACACTCTATAGTAAATCACTTCTTTTCTTCACCTTAAAAGTACGAAAATGAGTTTTGGAGAACTCCTATTCCAATTAAGCCCTGATGCTAAGAAAATAGTTAGAGGGATAGAAGCCCTAAACCAAAAAATAATAAATACAGAATATGCGGTCATATTCAATGAAACATATATATATATATATATATATATATATATATATATATATATATATATATATATATATATATATATATATATATATATATATATATATATATATATATATATATATATATATATATATATATATATATATATATATATGTTTTCACAGATGATATTCTATATGACACGTAAGAAACTTTTTCATTTGTGTGCCTGTTGTTCTAAAGCAGCCTGGGCACAAATACAATAATGATAGTATTGTAAAACTACTTCCATTACATTCTGTGGTCAGTAAACCACTGCATAATGTATAGGATAATAGACCCCCTAACTCTGTTTATATATATATATATATATATATATATATATATATATATATATATATATATATATATATATATATATATATATATATATATATATATATATATATAACTTTGGTTGTCAATAATATGAATTATGTAATACCAACTAGTTTAACAAACTTTCATTGTATTACAAAATATATATATAAATACTCAACTGTTTAAAACCTGACTTTTGTAAAATTCCTTTCTATTCATAATGATTCCCGTTTCACAACAAATAAATCACTTAAAAAATAGACTGGAGTAACTAAACACGTTGTTTTTCTTCATTCTCAATTCTGGCTGTGTGCCAAGCAGCTCATGATGACATCTTCCTAAACAACAAATTCTATTATCATTCAATTTTTTCCCAGTCAACTCAAGTGCCTTGTGTTGACAGTGTGTTGAGGACAGACAGTAACATCAAAACATCTCATCTCAAGTTTTCCTACTTGTGTCATGTTTGGGTTCTATACTCCCTTCACTTGCCTCTCGGAAGAGGAGAGAATTCACTTAATTAAACCAACAAGATGACGTCTTTATACAAGCGGAGGTCAAGACGCCGGAAATAATGGTGCTGTGGCAGGTGAGGGGGCCCCAAATCACAACAGCTCACGCCACTAACCAATATAACCTTGGCATTCCAAAACTGGCCTCAAGCAAACTCCCCACACTGAGCCAGCGCCACCTACACACCTCGCCTCCTCCTCCTGCTCCTACCACGGCCCTATCTTATAATATTAAGGGAGTAATCAATATTTAAAACACGCCCTTATTTCAGTATTACATCCAAGTTTTTCAAAGACACTAATTACGAAGTAGGTCACTTAAGAAAACGTAGACAATCCTTCTGCGCGTTCACTCTGCGCGTCCCTGGCTTTTGTTATGGTAAGAGTTGGCGATTAATTACAGGCCAAACACTAAATCAAAATGTTGAAATATTTAATTTTACTAATGATTAGAGACTTAACGTCAATTATAAAATGCAAGAACGATTCAGTATAATTTAATACTTTTTCTGTTTATTAGACGAGCAATAAAGGCTTACTTGAATCGCAAATGAGCAGCGGGAGATTTGGATGATCATTCCGGGAGAACGATAATGGCCAGGTGCAAAATCATATCTACCAGGGAAAAAAATAGTTTGTCGCAACATTAGCCCTATTATACTACCTTAGAGTTTGATATCAATGCTGTTATCATTCTTATCCCAGCTTCCTGTTGTGAAATAAGGCCTAGTAGCGCTTATAGAGTTAATAGGGTAAATAATTATGAACCCTTCCCCAAGAAATATTCATTGATAAGGTTTAGAGCATATAAACATTAATTCACCTATAGATACTTTATTTCATAATATAATTATAATAACTTAGTGATGCACAGATAACTTTATAGGAGCTCGTAACTATAATGAAACAAACAATGAGCAACGGCTACAGTTTAGGATAGAAAATAGGAGATAATAAACCAAGGAACCGCATACCCACCGAAGTTATAAATGCCAAAACACTGCTGCAATTTAAAATCCAGCTGGATAAAATCGGTAAATGGAGGACCTTTGATAAGCTGTTTGAAAATAGCTTATCATCCAGAGTTATCTGACTGCCGCAGATAACTCTGCGTTAGTCAAGCGCAGAGGTCTCCCTCAACGTACCTATTATACCTCGTTTTTCAACGAGGATATTTTGCACATCCTACCGTGCCTACTGGTCTCATGTGATGTTATTTCTATGATCAGATTTGTATCCAGTCTCTTTAATATTTCCCATGTGAAGATTATTATGTATCTCTCTCGCCTGCGCTCTAGAGAATATAAATTTAGAACTTTTAATCGGTCCCAATAGTTAAGATGAATTACTGAGTGGATTCGAGCGGTAAAGGATTTATGCACGCTCTCTAGGTCACCAACTTCTCCGGCTTCGAATGGGGCTGTTAGAGTACAACAATATTCCACCTTAGAGAGCACTAGAATTTTAAAAAGTATTATCTTTGGTATGGCATCCCTTGTTTGGAACCTTACCACCTTATTTACCTGAATTGTCCTGAGGGCTACTACCACTAGTGGCCTCGACGAGGACAGGAAGCCGGCGGCTTGTCGAAGGTCCCTCCATTTGCCTTGAAGATCTTTTCCAGCTAACTTTAAAATTTAACAGAATTTTGGCCTTTACGGTGTCGGCGGGTAGGCTGTTCCATGGGTTTATTATTATTATAGCATATGCTGCTTTTAAATCAATTATCTCCTTTCATAATGTCGCTGTGGGTACTTAGCCTTTGCCCTGTCGTTATCTTGTTGCAGTACTTCCATATCAAATAGTCTGTCTGCATTATCAATTTAATTGGTTTGATGTTGGGCCTAATTAATTTATTTATAACAAATCTCAAATTTTAACAGCATGTGTAGAAACAACTAAAAATTCTATGTTTAATGTTTTTTATTTCATTTCAGGTATAGAAATACCATTCACTGGAAAATAAAAGGAGTTTTGTGAATTAGAATATGCTCGAAAACAATCGAACAAAACTGCAGCGTGCATTTGTGAGCGAATTCGCTAAAAATTAACCAAATGCCATGCAGATTTGGACGTGGCACAAACAGTTAAGAACATAAGAACATAAGAACAAAGGTAACTGCAGAAGGCCTATTGGCCCATACGAGGCAGCTCCTATTCTATAACCACCCAATCCCACTCATATACTTGTCCAACCCGTGCTTGAAACAATCGAGGGACCCCACCTCCACAATGTTACGCGGCAATTGGTTCCACAAATCAACAACCCTGTTACTGAACCAGTATTTACCAAAGTCTTTCCTAAATCTAAACTTATCCAATTTATACCCATTGTTTCGTGTTCTGTCCTGTGTTGATACTTTTAATACCCTACTAATATTCCCCCGGGTATGTCCATTCATCCACTTGTAAACCTCTATCATGTCACCCCTAACTCTTCGCCTTTCCAGTGAATGCAACTTAAGCTTTGTTAATCTTTCTTCATATGAAAGATTTCTAATTTGGGGAATTAACTTAGTCATCCTACGCTGGACACGTTCAAGTGAATTTATATCCATTCTATAATATGGCGACCAAAACTGAACTGCATAATCTAAATGGGGCCTAACTAGAGCAAGATATAGCTTGAGAACCACACCAGGTGTCTTGTTACTAACGCTGCGATTAATAATACCAAGTGTCCGATTTGCCTTATTACGAACATTTAAGAACATAAGAACATAAGAACAAAGGTAACTGCAGAAGGCCTATTGGCCCATACGAGGCAGCTCCTATTCTATAACCACCCAATCCCACTCATATACTTGTCCAACCCGTGCTTGAAACAATCGAGGGACCCCACCTCCACAATGTTACGCGGCAATTGGTTCCACAAATCAACAACCCTGTTACTGAACCAGTATTTACCCAAGTCTTTCCTAAATCTAAACTTATCCAATTTATATCCATTGTTTCGTGTTCTGTCCTGTGTTGATACTTTTAATACCCTATTAATATCCCCCCGGTTATGTCCATTCATCCACTTGTAAACCTCTATCATGTCACCCCTAACTCTTCGCCTTTCCAGTGAATGCAACTTAAGCTTTGTTAATCTTTCTTCATATGAAAGATTTCTAATTTGGGGAATTAACTTAGTCATCCTACGCTGGACACGTTCAAGTGAATTTATATCCATTCTATAATATGGCGACCAAAACTGAACTGCATAATCTAAATGGGGCCTAACTAGAGCAAGATATAGCTTGAGAACCACACCAGGTGTCTTGTTACTAACGCTGCGATTAATAAATCCAAGTGTCCGATTTGCCTTATTACGAACATTTATGCATTGATCCTTTTGTTTTAAATTTTTACTAAGAACATAAGAACATAAGAACAAAGGTAACTGCAGAAGGCCTATTGGCCCATACGAGGCAGCTCCTATTCTATAACCACCCAATCCCACTCATATACTTGTCCAACCCGTGCATGAAACAATCGAGGGACCCCACCTCCACAATGTTACGCGGCAATTGGTTCCACAAATCAACAACCCTGTTACTGAACCAGTATTTACCCAAGTCTTTCCTAAATCTAAACTTATCCAATTTATATCCATTGTTTCGTGTTCTGTCCTGTGTTGATACTTTTAATACCCTATTAATATCCCCCCGGTTATGTCCATTCATCCACTTGTAAACCTCTATCATGTCACCCCTAACTCTTCGCCTTTCCAGTGAATGCAACTTAAGCTTTGTTAATCTTTCTTCATATGAAAGATTTCTAATTTGGGGAATTAACTTAGTCATCCTACGCTGGACACGTTCAAGTGAATTTATATCCATTCTATAATATGGCGACCAAAACTGAACTGCATAATCTAAATGGGGCCTAACTAGAGCAAGATATAGCTTGAAATGGTCAAAGGGTTTTGAAATGGTCAAAGGATTGGCAGATGCAGTTTAATGCTGATAAATGTAAAGTTCTGAGGTTAGGTAATGATGATAGAGTTACAAGATACGAGCTAGATGGTGTTGTGATTGCGAAGTCGGATTGCGAAAGGGATCTGGGAGTTATGATTAGTAAGAATTTAAAACAAAAGGATCAATGCATAAATGTTCGTAATAAGGCAAATCGGACACTTGGATTTATTAATCGCAGCGTTAGTAACAAGACACCTGGTGTGGTTCTCAAGCTATATCTTGCTCTAGTTAGGCCCCATTTAGATTATGCAGTTCAGTTTTGGTCGCCATATTATAGAATGGATATAAATTCACTTGAACGTGTCCAGCGTAGGATGACTAAGTTAATTCCCCAAATTAGAAATCTTTCATATGAAGAAAGATTAACAAAGCTTAAGTTGCATTCACTGGAAAGGCGAAGAGTTAGGGGCGACATGATAGAGGTTTACAAGTGGGTGAATGGACATAACAAGGGGGATATTAATAGGGTATTAAAAGTATCAACACAGGACAGAACACGAAACAATGGGTATAAATTGGATAAGTTTAGATTTAGGAAAGACTTGGGTAAATACTGGTTCAGTAACAGGGTTGTAGATTTGTGGAACCAATTGCCGCGTAACGTGGTGGAGGTGGGGTCCCTCGATTGTTTCAAGCGCGGGTTGGACAAGTATATGAGTGGGATTGGGTGGTTATAGAATAGGAGCTGCCTCGTATGGGCCAATAGGCCTTCTGCAGTTACCTTTGTTCTTATGTTCTTGAGAACCACACCAGGTGTCTTGTTACTAACGCTGCGATTAATAAATCCAAGTGTCCGATTTGCCTTATTACGAACATTTATGCATTGATCCTTTTGTTTTAAATTCTTACTAATCATAACTCCCAGATCCCTTTCGCAATCCGACTTCGCAATCACAACACCATCTAGCTCGTATCTTGTAACTCTATCATCATTACCTAACCTCAGAACTTTACATTTATCAGCATTAAACTGCATCTGCCAATCCTTTGACCATTTCAAAACCCTATCTAGATCAACTTGAAGTGATAGTGAGTCCTCCTCCGAATTAATTTCCCTACCGATTTTCGTATCATCGGCAAATTTGCAAATGTTGCTACTCAAACCTGAATCTAAATCATTTATATATATTATAAACAACAGAGGTCCCAGGACAGAGCCTTGAGGCACTCCACTTACAACATTTTCCCACTCTGACTTGATTCCATTTATACTAACTCTCTGTTTCCTTTGGTATAGCCATGCCCTAATCCAGCTTAATATAGCACCCCCAATACCATGAGACTCTATTTTTTTAATCAGTCTTTCATGTGGCACTGTATCAAAAGCTTTGCTAAAGTCAAGGTATACAACATCGCAATCCTTACCACTATCAACTGCCTCAACAATGCTAGAATAAAAAGATAACAAATTTGTTAAACATGAACGGCCATTTATAAAACCATGTTGCGACTCAATTATTAATTTATGTTTTTCAAGATGAAGACGAATTTTATTTGCTATTATAGATTCGAGTAACTTTCCCACAATAGACGTTAGGCTAATTGGTCGATAGTTAGACGCAAGTGATCTATCTCCTTTCTTAAAAACTGGTATCACATTAGCAACTTTCCAAAACTCTGGCACTCTGCCTGACTCTATTGATTTATTAAATATGGTTGACAGTGGGTCACAAAGCTCCTCTTTGCATTCTTTAAGCACCCTAGCAAACACTTCATCCGGCCCTGGGGATTTGTTTGGTTTGAGTTTTACTATTTGTTTAAGAACATCCTCCCTGGTAAATGCTAAACTCGTCAACCTGTCCTCGTCCCCACCCACATAGACTTGTTCGGCTGAAGGCATATTGTTAAGTTCCTCTTTAGTAAATACAGATACAAAATATTTATTAAAAATACTACTCATCTCTTCATCACTATCTGTTATTTGACCTGTCTCAGTTTTTAATGGACCTATCCTTTCCCTAGTCTTAGTACGATATAACTGAAAAAACCCTTTAGGATTTGTCTTTGCTTGCCCTGCTATGCGAACTTCATAGTTTCTTTTTGCTTTCCTTATCTCTTTTTTAACATTTCTAACCAGTTGTACGAATTCCTGTTCTAAAGTGGCCTCCCCATTTTTAATCCTTTTGTACCAAGCTCTCTTTTTACCTATAAGGTTCTTCAATTTCTTTGTTATCCACTTTGGGTCATTAGTATACGATCTATTCAATTTGTATGGTATACTACGTTCCTGAGCTTTGTTTAGAATATTCTTAAATAAGTTATATATTGAATCCACATCGAAATCCCCATTTAAGTCACCTATCGCTGGGTTCATGTCTCGCTCCAAGACCGGCCCACACCCCATACCCAAGCCATTCCAATCAATTTGACCCAAAAAATTTCTTAGGCTATTAAAATCAGCTTTTCGAAAATCTGGCACTTTAACAGAATTTTCTCCTACTGGTCTATTCCATTCTATGCTAAATCTGATTTCTTTGTGATCACTGCTCCCTAGCTCACTCCCTATTTCGATGTCATTAATTTGCGTTTCCCTGTTAGTTAACACTAAATCTAAAATATTATTTTCCCGTGTTGGTTCCTTAATGTGTTGCGTAAGAAAGCAATCGTCAATTAATTCTAGAAAATCTTCTGCTTCACTATTCCCTGTTTTGTTCAACCAGTTTATTCCGCTAAAATTAAAGTCACCCATGACATAAATACTGTTAGATCTAGATGCTCTAGATATTTCATCCCATAGATGCTTTGCTTCCATTCTGTCAAAATTTGGTGGCCTATATATTACTCCTATTATAATATTATTAGCTTTTTCGTTTAATTCAATCCAAATAGTTTCTGTGTGTGGCTCTGTTTTGATTCCCTCTTTGAGACTACATTTCAAATTGTCCCTAACATATATGGCTACTCCACCTCCTCGTCAAATATATCTATCTGTGTGAAATAGTTTAAATCCATATATTTGATATTCAGCTAATAGTTCTCTATTTTCTACATTCATCCACGTTTCGGTAAGTGCAATAATATCTATTTTTTCTGTGCAGACAAGAGCATTTAATTCGTTAATTTTATTTCTTAGACTTCTACTGTTAGTGTAATATACCCTAAGTGAATTGTTATTTTGCGGACCTTCTCTTTCTCTGATCGTTTTGCCAATTCCTTTCTCCCACAAACACATACTTTTATTACCTCCTTCCTCCAAATCAATTCCCATACCTCTAACTACTAACAGTTTAAACCCAAACAAACACCTCTAACCACTTCTTCTAGCGAGTTCGCAACAGCAACAACCCCAGCTCTCGATAGATGCACCCCATCACGAGCATACATTTCATTTCTTCCATAGAAGTGTTCCCAGTTGTCTATGAAAGATATTGCATTTGATTTGCAATATCTTTCCAGCCGGCAATTGACACCAAGTGCCCTCGATATCCATTCATTTCCCACTCCCTTTCTTGGAAGAATGCCACATATGATCGGGATTCCTCCCTTGCTCCTAACTAACTCTATGGCTGTTTTATACCTCTGAATCAGTTCCTCACTCCTGACTCGACCAACATCATTTCCTCCCACGCTAATGCAAATAATGGGATTGTTCCCATTACCAGCCATAATATCATTCATGTTGTTTATAATATCACCAATGCCAGCTCCGGGATAGCAAACCCTTAACCTGTTCCCCCTATCTCTAGCACAAAACGTTCTATCCAAATACCTTATCTGGGAATCTCCCACAACTAATGTTTGCTTAGGTACTTCCTTTACTTTCTGAGGGGCCTGCGCTTCCTTTCTCTTCGTTGCTTTCCCTTTTGCGCGATCCACAGTCTCTCCACAGCACTCGTCCTCCAAAACCCAATCCGAGTGGGATTGGGTGGTTATAGAATAGGAGCTGCCTCGTATGGGCCAATAGGCCTTCTGCAGTTACCTTTGTTCTTATGTTCTTATGTTCTTATGTTCTTAAACGTCAAATGAATTTGAAGTTGCTATGGCGTTTGAAGGCGGCTTTATCAAAGTCTTCTTAAGGCCCCTGTCTTTCGCAACTCTCCAAGACGAGGTCCCTTTACTGCTGGTCTCCTCCTTCGTTACTTCTCGTAGTTTTTTAAGCTGACGCACCTCCTCCCGCAGAGAGTCCAACTCTGTCCTCATACTAATCATAACTCCCAGATCCCTTTCGCAATCCGACTTCGCAATCACAACACCATCTAGCTCGTATCTTGTAACTCTATCATCATTACCTAACCTCAGAACTTTACATTTATCAGCATTAAACTGCATCTGCCAATCCTTTGACCATTTCAAAACCCTATCTAGATCAACTTGAAGTGATAGTGAGTCCTCCTCCGAATTAATTTCCCTACCGATTTTCGTATCATCGGCAAATTTGCAAATGTTGCTACTCAAACCTGAATCTAAATCATTTATATATATTATAAACAACAGAGGTCCCAGGACAGAGCCTTGAGGCACTCCACTTACAACATTTTCCCACTCTGACTTGATTCCATTTATACTAACTCTCTGTTTCCTTTGGTATAGCCATGCCCTAATCCAGCTTAATATAGCACCCCCAATACCATGAGACTCTATTTTTTTAATCAGTCTTTCATGTGGCACTGTATCAAAAGCTTTGCTAAAGTCAAGGTATACAACATCGCAATCCTTACCACTATCAACTGCCTCAACAATGCTAGAATAAAAAGATAACAAATTTGTTAAACATGAACGGCCATTTATAAAACCATGTTGCGACTCAATTATTAATTTATGTTTTTCAAGATGAAGACGAATTTTATTTGCTATTATAGATTCGAGTAACTTTCCCACAATAGACGTTAGGCTAATTGGTCGATAGTTAGACGCAAGTGATCTATCTCCTTTCTTAAAAACTGGTATCACATTAGCAACTTTCCAAAACTCTGGCACTCTGCCTGACTCTATTGATTTATTAAATATGGTTGACAGTGGGTCACAAAGCTCCTCTTTGCATTCTTTAAGCACCCTAGCAAACACTTCATCCGGCCCTGGGGATTTGTTTGGTTTGAGTTTTACTATTTGTTTAAGAACATCCTCCCTGGTAACTGCTAAACTCGTCAACCTGTCCTCGTCCCCACCCACATAGACTTGTTCGGCTGAAGGCATATTGTTAAGTTCCTCTTTAGTAAATACAGATACAAAATATTTATTAAAAATACTACTCATCTCTTCATCACTATCTGTTATTTGACCTGTCTCAGTTTTTAATGGACCTATCCTTTCCCTAGTCTTAGTACGATATAACTGAAAAAACCCTTTAGGATTTGTCTTTGCTTGCCCTGCTATGCGAACTTCATAGTTTCTTTTTGCTTTCCTTATCTCTTTTTTAACATTTCTAACCAGTTGTACGAATTCCTGTTCTAAAGTGACCTCCCCATTTTTAATCCTTTTGTACCAAGCTCTCTTTTTACCTATAAGGTTCTTCAAATTCTTTGTTATCCACTTTGGGTCATTAGTATACGATCTATTCAATTTGTATGGTATACTACGATCCTGTGCTTTGTTTAGAATATTCTTAAATAAGTTATATATTGAATCCACATCGAAATCCCCATTTAAGTCACCTATCGTGACTATAAGTCACCTATTTAAGTCACTTAGTCATCCAGCGTAGGATGACTAAGTTAATTCCCCAAATTAGAAATCTTTCATATGAAGAAAGATTAACAAAGCTTAAGTTGCATTCACTGGAAAGGCGAAGAGTTAGGGGTGACATGATAGAGGTTTACAAGTGGATGAATGGACATAACCGGGGGGATATTAATAGGGTATTGAAAATATCAACACAAGACAGAACACGAAACAATGGGTATAAATTGGATAAGTTTAGATTTAGGAAAGACTTGGGTAAATACTGGTTCTGTAACAGGGTTGTTGATTTGTGGAACCAATTGCCACGTAACGTGGTGGAGGTGGTGTCCCTCTGTTGTTTCAAGCGCGGGTTGGACAAGTATATGATTGGGATTGGGTGGTTATAGAATAGGAGCTGCCTCGTATGGGCCAATAGGCCTTCTGCAGTTACCTTTGTTCTTATGTTCTTATTGACAAGAGGTTTCTTGAGACCCGCCAAATTGTCGTTGAAGGAATCTAGGTTTACAGACTTGCTCTTCTTATGGACTTTCTGGGGACTCACAAAAATGTTTCCCGAAATCGCTCGATCATCTCTTCTGATACTGGTGGTCGTCCAGATCTTTTTGCCCTGCACACACACAGCCTTCCTCTTTGAACTTTGGATATCGAGGGCACTTGGTGTCAATTGCCGGCTGGAAAGCAACTTAAGCTTTGTTAATCTTTCTTCATATGAAAGATTTCTAATTTGGGGAATTAACTTAGTCATCCTACGTTGGACACGTTCAAGTGAATTTATATCCATTCTATAATACGGCGACCAAAACTGAACTGCATAATCTAAATGGGGCCTAACCAGAGCAAGATATAGCTTAAGAACCACACCAGGTGTCTTGTTACTAACGCTGCGATTAATAAATCCCAGTGTCCTATTCGCCTTATTACGAACATTCATGCATTGATCCTTTTGTTTTATATTCTTACTAATCATAACTCCCAGATCCCTTTCGCAATCTCAACACCATCCAGCTCGTATCTTGTAACTCTATCATCATTACCTAGCCTCAGAACTTTACATTTATCAGCATTAAACTGCATTTGCCAATCCTTTGACAATTTCAAAACCCTTTCTAGATCAACTTGAAGTGATAGTGAGTCCTCCTCCGAATTAATTTCAATACCGATTTTCGTATCATCGGCAAATTTGCAAATGTTGCTACTCAAACCTGAATCTAAATCATTTATATATATTATAGACACCAGAGGTCCCAGGACAGAGCCCTGAGGCACTCCACTAACAACATTATCCCACTCTGACTTAACCCCATTTATACTAACCCTCTGTTTCCTTTGGAACAGCCATGCCCTAATCCAAGTTAATATAGCACCCCCAATACCATGAGCTTCTATTTTTTTAATTAGTCTTTCATGTGGCACTGTATCAAAAGCTTTGCTAATGTCAAGGTACACAACATCACAATCCTTACCACTATCAACTGCCTCAACTATGCTCGAATAAAAAGTTAGCAAATTTGTTAAACATGAACGGCCATTTGTAAAACCATGTTGCGACTCATTTATTAATTTATGTTTTTCAAGATGGAGACGAATTGTATTTGCAATTATTGATTCAAGTAACTTTCCTACAATAGACGTTAGGCTAATTGGCCGATAGTTTGACGCAAGTGATCTATCTCCTTTCTTAAAAATTGGTACCACATTAGCTACCTTTCCATGACTCTGGCACTCTGCCTGACTCTATTGATTTATTAAATATGGTTGACAGTGGGTCACAAAGCTCCTCTTTGCATTCTTTAAGCACCCTGGCAAACACTTCATCCGGCCCTGGGGATTTGTTTGGTTTGAGTTTTACTACAGAACATAGGAACATAAGAAGTTCTGTCTGCAGAACATAGGAACATAAGAATAAAGGTAATTGCAGAAGGCCCATTGGCCCATGCAACGCAGCTCCTATCTATAACCACCCAATTCCACTCATTGTTAGGGGTGACATGATAGAGGTTTACAAGTGGATGAATGGACTTAAAAAAGGAGATATTAATAGGGTATTAAAAGTATCAACACAAGACAGAACACGAAACAATGGGTTTAAATTGGATAAGTTTAGATTTAGGACAGACTTGGGTAAATACTGGTTCAGTAACAGGGTTGTTGATTTGTGGAACCAATTGCCGCGTAACGTTGTGGATGTGGGATCCCTATATTGTTTCAAGCGTGGGTTGGACATGTATATGAGTGGGATTGGGTGGTTATAAATAGGAGCTGCCTCGTATGGGCCAGTAGACCTTCTGCAGTTATCTTTGTTCTTATGTTCTTATCTTCTTAAACCTCTATCATATCACCCCTAACTCTTCGCCTTTCCAGTGAATGCAATTTAAGCTTTGTTAATCATTCTTCATATGAAAGATTTCTAATTTGTGAATGAACTTTGTCCTCCTACGCTGGACACGTTCATAAGAACATAAGAACAAAGGTAACTGCAGAAGGCCTATTGGTCCATACGAGGCAGCTCCTATCTATAACCACCCAATCCCACTCATATACATGTCCAACCCGCGCTTGAAACAATCGAGGGATCCCACATCCACAACGTTACGCGGCAATTGGTTCCACAAATCAACAACCCTGTTACTGAACCAGTATTTACCCAAGTCTGTCCTAAATCTAAACTTATCCAATTTAAACCCATTGTTTCGTGTTCTGTCTTGTGTTGATACTTTTAATACCCTATTAATATCTCCTTTTTTAAGTCCATTCATCCACTTGTAAACCTCTATCATGTCACCCCTAACAATGAGTGGGATTGGGTGGTTATAGATAGGAGCTGCGTTGCATGGGCCAATGGGCCTTCTGCAATTACCTTTATTCTTATGTTCCTATGTTCTGCAGACACAAGCAATGCTCTCTTCTGTCATGTTAGGGATTCTAATCATCCTATTGATTGGTCTTCCTCCAAAATATATTTTCCAGCCTCTACTCCACACAGACGCCGTCTTGTTGAATCGGATCTAATATACAACTTACCCAACATGAACTTGAGTCCTGGCTTTGTTTCTGTGGACTCTTCACTTTTACAGTATATACTCAAATGCTCTAATCTTTCTAACAAACGTGACCTAACATAAACTTACCCTTCCATTTATCTTTCTTTCTCTTTCCTTTTTCGTGTTTTGTCCGTTATTTTCTCTTACGATCCCTTGCTATCCTCTTCTTATTCCTATTACTATTCTATTCTTATTGGGTTGTTATAAATAAGAGTTGCTGCGTATGGGCCAATATACATTCTGCAGTTACCTATGTTCTTTTTCCTGTTACTATCCCCTCTACTACATCTTACCTTGCATACCTTGCTCCTCACCTCTCTTTTACCTATTTATTGCCGTCATCTCATTCCCTGACCACAATCGATTACAGAATCTTCCAGGACAGACCAAAACGTCGTCGTCCCTTCATTTTCTAGTGTGTGGATTGGTCAACAGCCAATATACAAGTAAGTCATTTAGGTATAAGTTAGATTACATGGAGTTAATTCTGGGTACTTTGATTTGTAGAGCATTTCTATTTTGATTAAGTGCTCTTGGAATATCAAATAGGTATTTCTGGTGTGGTGCCCATGGGTTCTGTTACAACTTTCTAAGAAGCTTTTAAGGTCAGGATTGACATTACAATTCAGAGCTTTAAATATATAGAAGACTCATAAGAGGATGTGCAGTGACTTGATATCTAACATATTCAGGGATTTGAGTAAGGGTACCGAGTGATGTCTGGGGCCAGAGTTAGATATTGTTCTAATTGAAGCTTTGTGTAGGGTAATTAGAGAACGTTAACCCCAAGCACAGTTTTTTCTGTGAAGCCAAATTTTTCTGGCAGAAGTTGATGTGGTAGAGATTGTTTGATGTATAGAATGCAATAGTTTCTGGATCTGAGGCTGTAAGAAAGAAATGAGGGCAATTTCAAGGGTGAGGATCTTGCAGGAATTCTACACTCCTGGAGACATACAATAATTGTTGAATTTATTAGCGATGTCAGCGGCTGACAACACTCAGCCGCTGCTGAGTGTTTCTGAGTTGTTGAGTGTTTCTGAGCTCTACCATACATGAGTAACAAGATTGTTGTTGCTGATTTAGGAATGACGGAGATCGGTTGAGTACATCGCCAAACAATGATGCAACACATACAATTATATATCATTCATATGTAGCCATTAAAAGTATTCATTACAAAATTTATCACTGAATCTAGTAAAATATAATACACACGTCAAGACTAATACCTTGAGGCTCGTAGTCACCCCGGCTGGTAGTGTAAACAAATATTTGAGGGTTGAGTTTCTCAAGTTTTCTTGCAAATATTAGGTATTTTACGCATTGCTGGGTGTTTAAATGTATGTGTAGTTTTGTTTATAAATGACATTGATGGGCATGTGTACTATCAATGTCACAAGTGAGTAGGGGTTTGAACGATTTACAGTTGGCACAGCTATCAGCAGCTTGGTCAATTCTTGGTCAAGCTTCCTGATCAGTTCTCCGCAGCTCTCTGGTGAATGTTTTTCTCAGCAGCTGAAAATAACGGGAGAATTCTCGGTACCTATGCTCAAAACTTTTAATATGTTGGATCTTAAGTCACTTAAATCAACTACTGTTTGTATGTACTTTTCCTGAATAAAAATTTATTTATATTATTATTATTATTTATTTATTACAATTGTTTTAATAAACAAATTCTTTTGAAGTTAAATGTTAATATTTTGTGTTAATGGTCCACATTTTTTTCCAGATTACATTTTCAAGCATGAGTCTAAGGGCCAAAGGCGCGGCTGAAGGGTCAGGTTTCATTGGAATTAGATTTTGTCAAGAGTGCAATAACATGTTATATCCTCGAGAAGACAAGGCAAGTACTGTACTATACATTACATACATAATTATGAATAATTATCACAAAAACAATGATTCGGTTATGTGTATCCACTACAGTATCCACTACAAAATTGAAACAATTCAGAATTTTTCCTTCATTTTCCTAGTGGATATAAACCTGAAAAGTTTCATGTTTGTTAACTCCATTTCATCCACATAGCAATATTTACATCATTTGTAGTATTCATTTGCATCAAATTAGAATATAGGTTTTCAGTATAGTTTACTGTAAAAAAAATTGTCAGTAGTGCATTTGAAACATGCGGCAAATTAAGACCAAAAAATTATAACTCCAAATGTATAAAGTTTATGAAAAATCCATTCTGAAGGGATTGTAGAACAGACAACTGAGCACACAATATGTCAAAATAGTGAGAATCGGTCAAAAACTGGAATTTTAGAAGCCATTCAAAGTTGAAACTAGTTTCAGAGATAATTGAAGTCGAAGTTATCATCAATGAATAAAGGTAGTTTTAATTCGTTAATTTAATTGTACAGTATATTTTAATAAACATTTTTTGGCATTCTTACTCGAATATGTGAAAGCTGTAGGTCAATGTGTTAAAATGAAGTCAAGAAAAAATAACCCCCCAAAACACATAATATCGGGATAATTATAGTAACTATAATGATTTTGGGTATATATTTATGGTATACTTTATATAAGTGAAGAAGCCCTAATGATGATTAGGGGCTAATTTGGCCCCTAATCATCAAAACAACCTAAAGAGACAAAGAAAATAGAGTTTGAAATCAGAAAAAAAATTAAAGTACCAAGTTTTGCGAGTTGTGACTAATTTTTTGTTGACCAATTATGTATTTCTCAGCAAATGATATAAAAGCACCAACTGCATATCCACTTAGTGTAAGCAGTAGGATAGAGACTGCTTGAAGCATTGAAGGAGATCAGGGCATGTTTGAGAATATGTAAATGATTAATTTACAATTGAAGTTAGTGAATCAACTATTGAGTACTCCAATGGCTTAGGCATGTAGAGAATGTATGATTGTAAGTTAATGAAGAAAGCATGCTATTGGAGACTTCATCTGCTATCCTGTTCTTTGGTGGAAAATGCTAAACATTATTGGGTATAAATTAATAGTTATTAAACAATACATTTTCTTTTATTAACTACTAGTTAGTGCATAAAAGGAATGATTTTTTCTATTGTGTGTGGTGAAGTGCCATTCAGTCAATTACTGTCAACCAGGTTATCTATGATTTATTTCAGTTATTTTATTTACTAACAATTTCAATTTGCATTAAATTAGCTGGACCACCCATAAGTTCTTGTAAAATTGATTACAAATTTATTTTAATTATAATTATTTCTTTTAGGAGAACAAGATATTGCTGTATGCTTGCCGAAACTGTGATTACAAGATGCGAGCAGAAAATAATTGCATTTACGTAAATAAGCTCATGCACGAGATCGACGAACTGCGTCACATTAATCCAGAAGTTGTACAGGTAAGAATTTGGATGTTCTCTTCTTGGCCTCCGATGTTACTACAATGTTTTAGTAATCATTACTATATTTACGGAATTGAAAAGATGCGTTTCATTCCATTCAAAGCTAATTTTTTATTTTTTTTTTTAAAGGACCCGACACTGCCTCGCACTGACGACCATCCTTGCCCTCGATGTAATACACGTGAGGCAGTATTCTTTCAAGCACAAACCAGGAGAGCTGAAGATGAGATGAGACTGTATTATGTGTGTTGCAACACTGAGTGTACACACCGCTGGACGGAGTGAATTTCTGATTCTTTAGGATTATTCATTTTGCACACAGCTTTCTTGGTGAATAAACTAATTAATTATAGGATATGCAGTTTCTACTCTATTTGGAAGAGTAATATAGTTTGATTTAATTTATGGATTTTTTGCCATGGTAGATTATGTATAGCTGTAGGACCATAACTTCTGATTGGAAAAATTGCCAAGGAGCTTCTGTTTAGCCTTGCTTTGGTTTACTCTAACCAAAAACTTTCCAAGTTGAATTCAAGGCCTTATTGAGTTTAATATTTACCAGAATACCATTTTGTTTTACCAGAATAAAGAAAACTTACCAGAATATTTTTTTAATGATTTCACTTTACTTAATTAGTCTGTTAATTAACTATCCACTGTGTCAGATATGTGTCATGCCAATATCTGGATAATGTGCTAGACAAATGAATGAAAATTGAATAACAATACCTTCTACTTTAATTTGTCATCCATTTAGGTTAGATATTTAACCATAACACATGATATTGTTCTAAAAACTACAAGTTTTTTCAAACATCTTGATTTCTTTGAATATATAATTAGCTGATTTAATGACTTTGAAATAGGGAGTGAGCTAGGGAACAATGATTACAAAGTAATCAGATTTAGCATAGAATGGAATAGATCTATAGGAGAAAATTTTGTTAAAATGCCAGATTTTCGAAAAGTTGATTTCAATAGCCTAAGAAAATTTTTGGGTTAAATAGATTGGAAAGTCTTGGGCATGGGGGGTGGGCCGGTCTTGGAGCGAGACATGAACCCAGCGATAGGTGACGTAAAAGGGGAGAGCGAATACTAATGACCCAAAGTGGATAACAAAGGATCTGAAGAACCTTATAGGTAAAACAAAGAGCGTGGTACAAAAGGATTAAGAATGGGGAAGTCAGTTTAGAACAGGAATTCGTACAACTGGTTAGAAATGTTAAAAATACAGAGAAGGAAAGCAAAAAGAAACTATGAAGTTCGCAAAGCAGGGACAAATCCCTGCTTTGACAAAGACAAATCCTAAAGGTTTTTTCAGTTATATCGAATAAAGACTAGGGAGAGGATAGGTCCATTAAAAACTGAGACAGGTCTAATAATAGATATTGACGAGGAGATGACTAGTATTTTTAATAAATATTTTATATCTGTATTTACTAAAGTAAGTAATTATCAAAAGAAGGCACCAAACCGTCTTTATTGCCGTCATCTCATTCCCTGACCACCCAGGAAATCCAAGACCCATCTCATTAACAAGCTGTCTGGCTAAAACTGCAGAAAGAATGGCTCTTAATCGAATTGAATGGAAAGCCAATCCACTACACCAAAATATGTTTGCTTACAGAAAAGGTGTTGGAACCACAGAATGTCTTACCTCCCTCCTGTATAAAATCAATGACAAACCTGGAATCCTTATTTTTCTAGACCTTGAAAAAGCCTTCGAGTTAGCCAGTGCTCCAGCTACACTGTGCTGCCTTGTGGATAAGGAAATCAAAGGACACGCTCTTGCTTTTGCCAAAGGAAGCCTGCTTAACCGAGAAGCTAAAGTCAAATTCCAAGGAAAAACATCGACCTCAAAGAGGCTGGAAAATGGAACTCCGCAGGGAGGAATACTAAGCCCATTCCTCTTCAACTGTCTCATGGAACAATTCATGAAGCTCAAGCTACCAAAAGCCAAACTTCCTAACTATGCAGACGACTTTGTGGTCATCATCAATGGCAAAGGTGCAAGGAACCATGCACAAAAATGCCTAGATATTATCAGCAAGGAAGCGGAACGCATAGCAGTGAAAAATAAACAGCAATAAAACAAAAGCAATGACCGTTAAAATGAGAACTCAAGACATCAGACTGGCAATACAAGGACAAGAAATTGAGTGGGTTACCTCTTTTCAATACCTAGGAGTCATAATAGACAACCAGTTGAAATTCACTCAAGAAATTGAATATCTTCGGCAACGCTGTAAAGCCAGAAACTCAGTTTTGCGCTCTCTGACCAGTCTTAGAGAGGGTGCATCTCTACCAGTGCTCAAAATGTACTACGTTCAAGCAGTTAGGTCACTGCTATATCCCTCAGTGATAACCAGTGGGAGAAACTGGAAGTGTCTCAAAATGATGCTCTGCGAACAATGCTTGGAGCACCTATACAGACGCGTAGAGAGAACCTTAGAATGGAAACAAATTTACCAGCATTAGAAAACAGGATGAAACAAAGGATAGCCACCATAATAGGAAAACTTACTGGAACAACCGCCAGACTGTCAATCAAAGACAGCATACAGAGATCCTTTCAGAAAAACCTACAGTATAGAACAAGCTCATGGATGGTCACTGCTGGTCAAGATTTTAGAGAAAATGGACATGAAATGGACCATTAAAAACAAAGGGGAAGATAGACCATATCAACACTTTCGACAGCCTCCTCCATGGGAAGAATCGACTCTAAAGATAATCATTGAAAGATTATCAGTTAAAAAATCAGCATGTGACCCGCAGAGGCTCAAGGAAGTAATATAGCAACAAATGGAAACTATCTCTAGACCCACAACGACTCACATCTTCACAGACGGATCAGTTGATCAAGAAAAAGGTTCTGCTGGGGCAGCAGTTTACACTACCAACCATGAAGCCTACTGGAGCATGAATAGTGGGTGTTCAACATTGTTCAACTGAACAACCCGTTCTCGCAAATTTAATAAGTCAATATTGACTTATTAAATATGTGCATAGGTGACATACTTAACATAATAGATACCCTTAAAAAGATTCATAGAAAACACCGACCTTACCTAACCTTGTTAGTATTTTAAGATAAGCATCTTATTGCTTCGTAATTACAATTATTACCTAACCTATAATAGGTATAGGTTAAGTAATAATTGTAATTACGAAGCAATAAGATGCTTATCTTAAAATACTAACAAGGTTAGGTAAGGTCGGTGTTTTCTATGAATCTTTTTAAGGGTATCTATTATGTTAAGTATGTCACCTATGCACGTAGTTAATAAGTCAATATTGACTTTACGAATTTGCGAGAACGGGTTGAAACTGAATTATATGCCCTGAAGGAGGCAATAAACTATACAATTGAGAATAATTTACATGATGTCATCATTCATACAGACTCTAAATCTTCGCTCCAGGCATTGTTATCCAGTCAGCACAGAGATAATATACATCTCTCAACATATAGGAAAAGATGCCCATAATCGAGGGCTGTCAATCACCCTAAATTGGATACCAAGTCACATTGGCATAAAGGGTAATGAAAAGGCAGACTCACTAGCAAAAACTGCCACTGCTCTACCTGTTGTACAGGTTCAAATCCCTCCAAGTTTCTCACAGATAAAGGAGCAAATCAAGAAGAAAATATTCTCAACTATCAAAAGTCGCCACAGAGCCAAAGTAGCGGAAGGAAGATTCACTGCGATATGGTATGAACAAGCCACTGGTTACTCCTCTTTCAAGCCTGGCAAAAAAATATCCAGAGACATTGCAGTAGCCATACTCAGACTTGGGTACAAGTGCTGCTGGGAGGTAATGAACCCAATAGTTAAAGAGTGTCACATCTGTGAAACTGATGCAGAGGCGCCGCTATTGCACTACTTACTAGAATGTGAAGCTACTGAACCCCTGCGCATCAAACTCAACATTAATCCAACGACAGCAGCTGCATTAGATGCACATTCCACCGCGACTACAATGATTAGAAAAGCTGTTGAGGAATGGGACTCATAAGTGAGCATTCTGCATCTACATCCGCCACCAAGATAATGTTAATAAAACAAGATTAAAACCAGTGCACTAAAACAGAAGCGATAAATAAGCAGGGAAAAAGGAGAAGTCCTCTCCTCCATTTTAAACTTAGACCTAAACATCACAGGAAAAAGGTTATCATGTATATCACCAAACTCAATTACGGGCTCACCATAGCCCGTGCTACATGGACACTGTCCTGAATAGCTAAATCTTTAACAACAACAACAACATTCCCTGACCACTCACAGTACAGGGCCAACCAAAACTGGCTAAAACTGTTTAAATGGGTCGACACCTATCAGTATCTAGGAATCATCCTGGACACACATGAATTTTAATGCTGAGGTCACTTACTTGAGAGAGCGAACTGCGGCCCGGACGGCAATCCTCAGGTCGCTAACCTCCCTTTCTGGAGGAGCCAATCTGCAAGTCCTTCGCACATACTATGTACAGGCAGTCAGATCAGTGATCGATTATGCCGCACCTGCACTCACAAATCTATCACACCAACAGTGGAAAAAGCTTGAAGTTGCCCAAAACAATGCTATGAGAGCTGCACTGGGAGCCCCCATGTGGACCAGGCTTGAAACTCTTAGACTGGAGACGGGTTTGCCCTCTCTACAAGAAAGAATATCACAAAGGACAGCTACAATTATCAGTAAGATAATTATTTCTTCTGATCCAATCCCAGTACGGCAGGCCTTGGTGGTTAGACTAGGCCAAAACAATGGAAACTCTTGGGTTGCAAGAGCAGGAAAAGTCCTAAACAGACTACATTTAAAAAACATGATTCTTGATAGAGAGGGTGATCATCCACACCCAAATTACACTCCTTCCGCGCCGTGGGAAGAGCCTACTTTCAAAATAGTAATAGAAAGTCTCCCAATGAAAAAAGCTGCCTATGATCCGACAATCCTAAGGCGCATAATAGAAGAGCAAATGTATAGCATAGCAGTAGCAGGAGCCACCCACATCTTCACAGACGGATCGGTGGACACAGAAAATGAGAGTGCTGGCGCTGCTCTTTGCACGACCAGCGTACAGGCATATTGGAGACTGGGAGGACTAGTATCATCAACCCAAACTGAGCTGTTTGCCATACAACAGGCATTCGCATATGTGATTGCACAAAACACTCAAAATGCAATCATACACACAGACTCAAAAGCTGCACTTCAAATACTAGGACAAAAACAGTGGAAAGATAATGTGGAAATAATTACCACCATTTTGTATCTTGGAGCAGTCGCTAAAGGCAAAGGACTCAACATAACTTTAAACTGGATCCCATCCCATATTGGAATCCCATTAAATGAAAAAGCTGATGAAATTGCTAAATTGGCAACTCGTCATCCAGTGATACATAAAAGAATTCAACCCAGCCTAGAGAACATAAAAAACATCATCACCAAAAAACTCTCACATCTCAACAAAGCCTACCTACACCAGAGAATAGCTGAAGGTTCGCCATCTGCAACATGGTATCTTCAGGCAACTAAATTAGAAAGGTTAAATATCCCAAAAGGAATCCACAGGGATATAGCAGTTAGGCTATATAGACTACGTCTAGGTTACAGATGCAACTGGGAGATTGGTGAACCCCGACAGAGAGAGTGCATCTTCTGCCAAACTGTCACAGCAAAGCCATTACTTCACTATCCTCTGGAATGTGAAGCAACCAATGACCTTAGAAGAGCTTTAAGAGTTCCTGAATCATGCAGTGGCCACCCTGAAGCCATCAACACAGCCACTCTCCTGGTCAACAAAGGTGTCCAGCAGCTGGACACCCTCATAAAGACTGTGAAGCAGTATCCTCCCCCGCGATAACAGCTTGATGGTTAAATGCAACCTCAGAATACTGAGAAAAAAAATAAAAATTGTACCACTTACGGGCTATTCATGCCCGTGCCACCTCTTGGGTGTCTTAATCTTCATCAATCAATCAATTCCCTGACCAGACGGGAGACATCTCCCGTCACGCAGGGTGCAGTCGCACCTCCACAGATCTCCAGTATCATCTATTGATACTGGCGATGGCTCAAAAGGGCCAACACTTACGAGCTATTCATGCCCGTGCCACCTTTCGGGTGGCTTAATCTTCATCATCTTCCCTGACCACAATCGATTTGAGAATCTTCCAGGACAGACCAAAACGTCGTCGTCCCTTCATTTTCTAGTGTGTGGATTGGTCAACAGCCAATATACAAGTAAGTCATTTAGGTATAAGTTAGATTACATGGAGTTAATTCTGGGTACTTTGATTTGTAGAGCATTTCTATTTTGATTAAGTGCTCTTGGAATATCAAATAGGTATTTCTGGTGTGGTGCCCATGGGTTCTGTTACAACCTTCTAAGAAGCTTTTAAGGTCAGGATTGACATTACAATTCAGAGCTTTAAAGTGTGACGTAGGTTTACTCGCTGACATTTTTACCCACCACAGGGTAATTCTTAATTATATCTATTCATTAGAAATGACCCATTATTGTAGCCTTCCGGGCTACTCCTACGACTGCTTCTTGAAAAGCAGCAAAATATTGTTGGAGTTAAGTGCAGATGTCACGTTACACAATCTCTTGTCACAAAACATACGAGGAGTTTTTACAACCGCAGTTAGGAGTTACGTCAGAGCTAACAACCGCTATGTCAACCCATCTTTTAACCCTCAGGGGGATAGATCTTCCTTTTTACTTTATTTAGATTTCAACTCCCTTTATGGGAGTTGTATGACTAAGAAATTACCCTATGGGGATCTAAGAAGACTATCGTCTGATGAGATGAAATCTTTCATTAGTGAAGGGATGATAATGAAGGAACTAATTGACACCAAACACATAAGACCTGAAATAGCTAGACTAACAGATGATCTACCCCTATGTTTACACCATAAGGAAATAAGTATTGCAGATATCTCGCCATTTAGTAGGGGACTTCTGGAAACAAATAACATTAAATAAATCTTAAACTAGTTGGTGATCATCTTCCAAAAAACATTATTTCATATCTCTACACCTTTTACAGCTATTTATTGAGATAGGTCTGGAAGTAAAGACTGTACATGCCATTTATGAGTTCCACCAGTCAGATTTTATGGCAGAATTTGTTAACATCAACGTTAACAATAGAAATGCCTCCACTAGCCAGGATAGGAAAACACCATTTAAACTGTTAACAAATAGTGCTTTTGGTAAAACGCTACTGAACCCAGTCCGTTATACCATTGACACCAAACTAGTGACTTCTGCCAAGGTCTTTTTACGGGAGGTGAGGAATCCACGCTTTAAACGTATGGTACATTTAGGTGACAATAAATTTTTGTCTGCCAGTTCCAGACCATTCATTAAAATTGCTCGTCCTAATTACATTGGCTTCCAGATTCTTGAGCTGGCAAAATACAGTTTGTACCATTTTTGGTACAAGGTACTTAAGAAGCACTATACAGACAGGCTAGAACTGGTGTACAGTGATACTGACATCTTCATTTTTAGTTTAGTGACGGATGACGTCTTCAATGAGATGGAGAGAGACCCCCTTAAGTCATGGATGGATACCAGTAAACTTCCCTAAAACTCACCTCTTGTATGACCCTTCTAAGAAGGGTGTTTTAGGACTTTTAAAGTCAGAGGTTTCAGACCGACACATCCTTGAAGTTGTAGCACTCACACTTAAAATGTATAGCCTGTTATTGCACGACATTTCCAATTCCGTTACCGCTAAGGGTATCCCCCGCGCTGTGCCAAGAGCTTTAACACATAACCATTTTAAAGAAACCCTACACAGTAATGGAGTAGTAAATACTTTTCAATATTCTCAAATTAGGAATGTAGGAGGGCAGATGGTCACCACTTATAATACTAAGAGGGGTTTAAGTGCATTTGATGATAAGCACTTTTACCTAAATAAATACAACAGCTTAGGCTTTGGACATCCAGGCATCCCACCGGAATCCCACCCCAATGCCTCACCCCAAGGAATGCTCTCCGGGGGTGAAAGTGGTGACATCAATGACCCCCAAGGTGAGGAAGGACGACACCCTACCAGTGAAAGTGAACGCTATGTCGTCAGTAGTCCCCTACCTGGAGAATAACCATACTACCCCATTCACACTCTAGATGATGATGATGAGTCGTCATCTTCAACCCAGGGGGACGAGAAGGACGAGGAAGAAGACCCCACAACGGACCTATGGGCACGGAGGAGAGATCTTGTTAGACACTATTATGGAGGGTGGGAAGATTTAGATTATTATTATGTTTAAGACCTTATGTACTTGTATGTACAAAGACCTTATGTACAAAGTACATAAGGTCTTAAACATATATATATATATATATATATATATATATATATATATATATATATATATATATATATATATATATATATATATATATATATATATATATATATATATATATATATATATATATATATATGTCGTACCTAGTAGCCAGAACGCACTTCTCAGCCTACTAAGCAAAAGGCCCGATTTGCCTAATAAGGCAAGTTTTCATGAATTAATTGTTTTTCGACTACCTAACCTACCTAACCTAACCTAACCTAACTTTTTCGGCTACCTAACCTAACCTAACTTTTTCGGCTTTTTCGGCTTAGGGTTGGTTAGGTTCGGTCATATATCTACGTCAATTTTAACTCCAATAAAAAAAAAATTGACCTCATAGATAATGAAATGGATAGCTTTATCATTTCATAAGCAAAAAACTAGAGAAAATATATTAATTCATGAAAACTTGGCTTATTAGGCAAATCGGGCCTTGCATAGTAGGCTCAGAAGTGCGTTCTGGCTACTAGGTACGACATATATATACTAGGTACGACATATATATATATATATATATATATATATATATATATATATATATATATATATATATATATATATATATATATATATATATATATATATATATATATATATATATATATATATATATATATATATATATATATATATATATATATATATATATATATATATATATATATATATATATATACCTAGTATATATATGTCGTACCTAGTAGCCAGAACGCACTTCTGAGCCTACTATGCAAGGCCCGATTTGCCTAATAAGCCAAGTTTTCATGAATTAATATATTTTCTCTAGCTTATGAAATGATAAAGCTATCCATTTCATTATCTATGAGGTCAATTTTTTGACCTCATAGATAATGCAGACTCCAGGATTAGTCTTACATAAGTGTTATAAGGGTCCTGAACGATTCCTTACACAAGTTTCTAAAGGCAGTTCTTATATTGGCTAGTCTAGCATATGTCGCTGATGATATCCTTTTGATGGATGTGGGCCTCTGGGGACAGGTTCGGTGTGATATCGATCCCCAGATCTTTCTCTCTATTTGACTCTTGCAGGATTTCACCTCCCAGATGGTACCTTGTGTTCAGCGCTCTTATGTGAACGTGTCTAGGTGATCATCTATGCCTATAAACAGCTTGTGCAAAAACTAATATTTTATTGCATAAATTCCAAGTTCAATAACTAATTTGTATACCATACATAATTGGTGAGAATAACTGTGTTCACTTCAATTTGCTAACATTTATTAGATCTGGGCTGCTTATAAAATACGTTTGTGTTCCATCCTCGATGGTCCAAGTGCTTGGAAACCGGTACTCCAATCCGTCCTCTCGCTTCTTGCAGTGTCCGCGTTCGATCCCCGAGGGTCCAAGTGGTAGCTTTCTATTCCTTCAATACGTCCTTATATATTTCAGCTCATCGTAATATCCTTAACAAGTGCTATATAATCATACTAATTAAATACTTGCACCTCATTATTAACTTACCTTCCCTTACCTCACAGATATTTTTCCCCTACTGAATTTCTTTCATCATGCCTCATATGTGACTTGATGATGTATGATGAAGTAGATAAATGTATGAGTGATGAGTACTTCATTAAACTCTGGTGTCGTTGGGGAGGGGGACTACGTGGTGGAAAACCCATCGTAGTTCCCTTTGACGATCTGAGGTTGGTCTAGTGATTAAGGCTCTGGCCTGGCATTTGCTGGCCCCTGGTTTGATTTTCTCGTAAGAGAAAGTGTTCTGTTTGCTAAAAGTTTCTTGTGAGTTCATGCAAGTGTGTTATATATACATATATCTATATAAATAAAAATGAAAATATTCGTTTGTTCAAAATCGCTAATCTCCGAAAGTTCTTCACCGATTGCTTTGAAATTTTCACACAACGTTCCAATCGCATCCGAGCAGGTTTTTATATACATACCATATAGCTGTCCCGTCTGTGTCGGTAAAAAACTTGCTTTTTCTGGAAAACTGTTTTTCATGTGTTTTTCCATGTGAGGGAAATCTTTGAAACCTCTTTACCGATGGCTTTGAAATTTTGACACAACGTTACATTCAAATAGGCACGTCTTTTTATATATCTACTACATACATGCCTCACCTGTGACAGGAAAAACATGTTTATTTTTTTTTAAACAACGCCATCTGTTGGACATAAGAGCAACACACGCTGTAATCTCAAAAAGTTCTTCACCGATTGCTTTGAAATTTTGATTCAACGTTGCATTCGAATTGGCACATGTTTTCATATACCTACTGTATAGATGCCACCCCCTGTGACAGGTAAAAACATGCGTTTTTTTTTATAAACAGCGCCATCTGTTGCACATAGGAGCAACATGCACGCTATACTATATGTCACGAATTCCATTTCAATGTTTCCGATTGCATCGATGAATTTTATTTTCATAGATTTCGATATATTTAATTTTTTATAATTATTTTGTGTGACATTGTGTTGGAATTGAGCTGTGTTGTTTACCATACCGTTCATTTCGTAAGTATAGGTATAAATGCCACACCTATAACAGGTAAAACTATGCTTTTCGGTCGATATCCGTTACTAGCTACTAACTATTGAATGGATATAAATTCACTTGAACGTGTCCAGCGAAGGACGACAAAGTTAATTCCCCAAATTAGAAATCTTTCATATGAAGAAAGATTAACAAAGCTTAAGTTGCATTCACTGGAAAGACGAAAAGTTAGGGGTGACATGATAGAGGTATACAAGTGGATGAATGGACATAACAAAGAGGATATTAACAGGGTATTAAAAGTATCAACACAAGACAGAACACGAAACAATGGGTATAAATTGGATAAGTTTAGATTTAGGAAAGACTTGGGTAAATACTGGTTCGTAACAGGGTTGTTGATTTGTGA
Organism: Procambarus clarkii; assembly: GCF_040958095.1. Classification (NCBI taxonomy): domain Eukaryota; kingdom Metazoa; phylum Arthropoda; class Malacostraca; order Decapoda; family Cambaridae; genus Procambarus; species Procambarus clarkii. The sequence goes on along the minus strand of NC_091230.1, from coordinate 8,459,949 downwards.
AACCAATTGCCGCGTAACATTGTGGAGGTGGGGTCCCTGGATTGTTTCAAGCCATGTATATGAGTGGGATTGGGTGGTTATAGATAGGAGCTGCCTCGTATGGGCCAATAGGCCTTCTGCAGTTACCTTTGTTCTTATGTGTGAAAATCAGGAAAGGTTGAAGAATTTAATTTTTTTTTGGCAAATAAAGGTAAGTATCTCATCAGGGGTAATGAAATTATTTGTAATTGAATGAATTGTGGTATTCGTCATCTAAAGAATTAGGTACAGACTGAGGGAAGTTGCCTGTTAGGTAGTCATTAATATTAGATAGGAATGCTTGAATTTAATTGAGCATGACAATGATTATAATTTGTAAATATAAATTAAAACATATATAATTCCCAGTATTAACTCATCTAAATCAAAACTTTTCTCTTTCTTCAAATTTCCTCACAATGATTCTGACAGATATTTTAAAATTTTGTTAAATAGATGAAAATAAAATCTTAATAAACAGTCACTTTTGTAGGTTTATTGATTAAAAGAAAATTGCACAACATATTCAGATTCAGTAAACTCCATTACCATGTCCGAATAAAATTGCAAAAAATGTTGGCAACGTTGGCAAACTCTATCATGCTTCAACATTCCCATAATTTTTTTATTTTTTGCATCATATTAACCGGTAATTTGGGTGTTATTCTTCCATGCAAGAATGTCCAGATGGAGTTGGGGAAGGCGACTGTAGGAGCCGTAGTCCAGAGGGCGACGCGTAAAGGGGTCGGAGGGGGACTCCAGCAACAGGCGGACCAGCGTCGACTCGTCTATCACCATCATGGACGAGTGCAGCAGTACAGGCGCCTCCATCAGCGACTGCGTCACGCTGTCTCTGAACTCCTCCGGGACTTCTTCTGATGATTCCTGATACGGTATTTGGAAATGACGGAAGAAACAGCCGAAATCTGCTGCCTTCTTGCTAAGGGATAACAGATGCTGTGCGTGATCATGTCGCAGAACCTGGAAAACTGACCTTATTTCTCTGCGTACTGATATTGCTTCGTAAATTTCATTTAAGTTGGACAAGAGATTCAAGTAACCGCTTCCCTCCTTATCTTGTAACGTCGAACCAATTGTAACAATGGAAACCGTGATGGTAACTAGGGTATCTGCAGCGATCTTAGCCAGTCCAGGACCTCCATACGCCTTCCTGGTGGGCGGTGCGAACAGCATCTTAAACAGACACAAGAGATATTCGAAAAAACATATAGCATACTGTACATATTTATCTAGTTTATATTCCTCAAGGGTAGCCTCTGCCGCTTGCTTTAAGAGCTGCACTAGATGGTAGAGTAAGGAAGCTTCTCGACCGACATTAATTCTCCTTACCTGGTCTAAGGCTGCTGCAGCAGTAGCAGCTAGGTGGCCATATTCATATAGGCTTATTAACATCTTTGCAAAACTTATAAATAAAGTCATATCGTGATTATCTGACATAAAATGATCAAGATCCATATATCTACTATTGATCACCAGCCCTGCAACTGCTTGGATTCCCGAGGTGGCATCTTGCAAGAAATTATTTGGCCAAAAGTTGATTAAGTGAATCATTTTCAGACGCATGTATGGGTTAGGGCACAATTCCGGGTCTGTGAATATTGTTAGTATCCAGGGTTTCAAGGTAGTAAACTCCAGTGCACCTAAATTTATGTTATTTTCAGGCTTCCAGTCTGTTGCTAGGTCAGTAATTTTCCAAAGTACATCTTCCCATTGCCCAGTCATCCTTACCGAAGGCGTACGCAAGGAAAGAGTTAATGCGCACAAAATTCCAAGCTGTAATTTGCTAGCGGATATCATCGTTGAATTGTTATTATGCAAGACAATAAGACTGTCTTCTGACTTGTCAATAAATTCTAAAATCTGGTCGGCAGTAAATTCTTCAGGGAGGGTCCTTACGTCGGCCAAGATCGAGCGTGGAAGACTAGGAAAATAATCACATTGAACAGTGGAATCCATTGTCTCGGAGATTGGAAGTAAGATTGGAAGTAAGTAAGTAAGAGTAAGAGAGTTACAGCTCAAAAAAGTCTCATCCAAATGCAATTTAATAACTGATCTCTTGTCTGCAAGTTAATATATAGGTGGTGCAAGGTGGATGTGATGTGAGGTTCCAGGAAAGTGAGGTGAATCTGCAAGCTGCTGGACGCTGCCTCACTTGTTACTAATTTTAAAAAATAATAAAAAAGTGCCGATTACGACGACGGACCACCCGAAACTCCCGCAACCAACACCAAGAGGATCTTCAGAGCCAACACTGACGTCGACGAGAATGGCCTTGCGTCCGTCTACAAGGACGAAGACAAAAGTATTTGCTCTGTGCTCTTCATTTCGCCCAGCGAGTTCAAGGGCAACGCAAACACCAGACGAAAATTGGCCCTCAAATGTAACAAGATAAGAACATAAGAATAAAGGTGACTGCAGAAGGCCAATTGGCCCATACAAGGCAGCTCCAATTTATGACTACCCAATCCCACTAATATATATAAGAACAAAGGTAACTGCAGAAGGCCTATTGGCCCATACGAGGCAGCTCCTATCTATAACCACCCAATCCCATTCATATACTTGTCCAATTCGCGCTTGAAACAATCGAGGGACCCCACATGTCCAACCCACACTTGAAACAATCAAGGGGACCTCACCTCCACCACGTTACGTGGCAATTGGTTCCACAAATTATCAACCCTCTTACCGAACCAGTATTTACCCAGGTCTTTCCAAAATGTAAACGTATCCAGTTTATATCCATTGGTCGTGTTCTGTCTTGTGTTGATACTTTTAATACCCTATTAATATCTACTTTGACCCACTAACTTTATGTCCATTGACCCACTTGTAAACCTCTATCATGTCACCTCTGACTCTTCGCCTTTCCAGTGAATGCAATTTAAGCTTTGTTAATCTCTCTCTCTCTTCATATAACAGGTTTCTAATTTGGGGGAATAACTTTGTCATCATAGATTCAGGTGCAGGTAGTCACAGTGTTAGGGTGTGTGTGTGTGTGTGTAGCTGGAGCTCCAACTGTTATTATGGTTGATAAATATTTTGGTTGGAAATGGTAACAAACTCGTTGGAACCAGTGGTTAGAGGCATTTGTTTAGGTTTAAACTGTTAGTAGATAGTGGTATGGGAATTGATATGGAGGAAGGAGGTAATAAAAGTATGTGTTTGTTGGAGAAACAAATTTGCAAAATGATCAGGGAAAGAGAATGGCCTCAAAATAACAATTCACTTAGGGTATATTACACTAACAGTAGAAGTCTAAGAAACAAAATAAACGAGTTAAATGCTCTTGTCTGTACAGAAAAAATGGATATTATTGCACTTACCGAAACGTGGATGAATGTAGAAAATCGAGAACTATTAGCTGAATATCAAATAAATGGATTTAAACTATTTCTCACAGATAGATATATTAGACGAGGAGGGGAAGTAGCCATATATGGGACAATTTGAAATGTAGTCTCAAAGAGGGAATCAAAACTGAGCCACACACAGAAACTATTTGGATAGAATTAAACGAAAAAGCAAATAATATTATAATAGGAGTTATATGTAGGCCACCAAATTTAGACAGAATGGAAGCAAAGCATCTAAGGGATGAAATATCTAGAGCATCTAAATCTAACAATTACTTTTTTACGCAACATATTAAGGAACCAACGCGGGGAAATAATATTTTAGATTTAGTGTTAACTAACAGGGATACAAATTTAATACATGGAAATAGGGAGTGAGCTAGGGAACAGTGATCATAAAGAAATCAGATTTAGCATAGAATGGAATAGATATGTAGGAGAAAATTCTGTTAAAGTGCCTGATTTTCGAAAATCTGATTTCAATAGCCTAAGATATTTTTTGGGTCATATAGATTTGAATATCTTGGGGATGGAGTGTGGGCTAGACGTGAACCCAGTGACAGGTGACGGAAAAAGGGATTTCGATGTGGATTCAGAATATAACATATTTAAAAATATTCTAAGCAAAGCCCAGGTATACCATATGAATTGAATAGATCGAATACTAATAAGAACATAAGAACATAAGAACAAAGGTAACTGCAGAAGGCCTATTGGCCCATACGAGGCAGCTCCTATTCTATAACCACCCAATCCCACTCATATACTTGTCCAACCCGTGCTTGAAACAATCGAGGGACCCCACCTCCACAATGTTACGCGGCAATTGGTTCCACAAATCAACAACCCTGTTACTGAACCAGTATTTACCCAAGTCTTTCCTAAATCTAAACTTATCCAATTTATATCCATTGTTTCGTGTTCTGTCCTGTGTTGATACTTTTAATACCCTATTAATAAATAAAATTCGTCTTCATCTTGAAAAACATAAATTAATAAAATTCGTCTTCATCTTGAAAAACATAAATTAATAATTGAGTCGCAACATGGTTTTATAAATGGCCGTTCATGTTTAACAAATTTGTTATCTTTTTATTCTAGCATTGTTGAGGCAGTTGATAGTGGTAAGGATTGCGATGTTGTATACCTTGACTTTAGCAAAGCTTTTGATACAGTGCCACATGAAAGACTGATTAAAAAGATAGAGTCTCATGGTATTGGGGGTGCTATATTAAGCTGGATTAGGGCATGGCTATACCAAAGGAAACAGAGAGTTAGTATAAATGGAATCAAGTCAGAGTGGGAAAATGTTGTAAGTGGAGTGCCTCAAGGCTCTGTCCTGGGACCTCTGTTGTTTATAATATATATAAATGATTTAGATTCAGGTTTGAGTAGCAACATTTGCAAATTTGCCGATGATACGAAAATCGGTAGGGAAATTAATTCGGAGGAGGACTCACTATCACTTCAAGTTGATCTAGATAGGGTTTTGAAATGGTCAAAGGATTGGCAGATGCAGTTTAATGCTGATAAATGTAAAGTTCTGAGGTTAGGTAATGATGATAGAGTTACAAGATACGAGCTAGATGGTGTTGTGATTGCGAAGTCGGATTGCGAAAGGGATCTGGGAGTTATGATTAGTAAGAATTTAAAACAAAAGGATCAATGCATAAATGTTCGTAATAAGGCAAATCGGACACTTGGATTTATTAATCGCAGCGTTAGTAACAAGACACCTGGTGTGGTTCTCAAGCTATATCTTGCTCTAGTTAGGCCCCATTTAGATTATGCAGTTCAGTTTTGGTCGCCATATTATAGAATGGATATAAATTCACTTGAACGTGTCCAGCGTAGGATGACTAAGTTAATTCCCCAAATTAGAAATCTTTCATATGAAGAAAGATTAACAAAGCTTAAGTTGCATTCACTGGAAAGGCGAAGAGTTAGGGGTGACATGATAGAGGTTTACAAGTGGATGAATGGACATAACCGGGGGGATATTAATAGGGTATTAAAAGTATCAACACAGGACAGAACACGAAACAATGGGTATAAATTGGATAAGTTTAGATTTAGGAAAGACTTGGGTAAATACTGGTTCAGTAACAGGGTTGTTGATTTGTGGAACCAATTGCCGCGTAACATTGTGGAGGTGGGGTCCCTCGATTGTTTCAAGCACGGGTTGGACAAGTATATGAGTGGGATTGGGTGGTTATAGAATAGGAGCTGCCTCGTATGGGCCAATAGGCCTTCTGCAGTTACCTTTGTTCTTATGTTCTTATGTTCTTATGTTCTTAATATCCCCCCGGTTATGTCCATTCATCCACTTGTAAACCTCTATCATGTCACCCCTATCATGTACCAGGGAGGATGTTCTTAAACAAATAGTAAAACTCAAACCAAACAAATCCCCAGGGCCGGATGAAGTGTTTGCCAGGGTGCTTAAAGAATGCAAAGAGGAGCTTTGTGACCCACTGTCAACCATATTTAATAAATCAATAGAGTCAGGCAGAGTGCCAGAGTTTTGGAAAGTTGCTAATGTGATACCAGTTTTTAAGAAAGGAGATAGATCACTTGCGTCTAACTATCGACCAATTAGCCTAACGTCTATTGTGGGAAAGTTACTCGAATCTATAATAGCAAATAAAATTCGTCTTAAGAACATAAGAACATAAGAACAAAGGTAACTGCAGAAGGCCTATTGGCCCATACGAGGCAGCTCCTATTCTATAACCACCCAATCCCACTCATATACTTGTCCAACCCGTGCTTGAAACAATCGAGGGACCCCACCTCCACAATGTTACGCGGCAATTGGTTCCACAAATCAACAACCCTGTTACTGAACCAGTATTTACCCAAGTCTTTCCTAAATCTAAACTTATCCAATTTATATCCATTGTTTCGTGTTCTGTCCTGTGTTGATACTTTTAATACCCTATTAATATCCCCCCGGTTATGTCCATTCATCCACTTGTAAACCTCTATCATGTCACCCCTAACTCTTCGCCTTTCCAGTGAATGCAACTTAAGCTTTGTTAATCTTTCTTCATATGAAAGATTTCTAATTTGGGGAATTAACTTAGTCATCCTACGCTGGACACGTTCAAGTGAATTTATATCCATTCTATAATATGGCGACCAAAACTGAACTGCATAATCTAAATGGGGCCTAACTAGAGCAAGATATAGCTTGAGAACCACACCAGGTGTCTTGTTACTAACGCTGCGATTAATAAATCCAAGTGTCCGATTTGCCTTATTACGAACATTTATGCATTGATCCTTTTGTTTTAAATTCTTACTAATCATAACTCCCAGATCCCTTTCGCAATCCGACTTCGCAATCACAACACCATCTAGCTCGTATCTTGTAACTCTATCATCATTACCTAACCTCAGAACTTTACATTTATCAGCATTAAACTGCATCTGCCAATCCTTTGACCATTTCAAAACCCTATCTAGATCAACTTGAAGTGATAGTGAGTCCTCCTCCGAATTAATTTCCCTACCGATTTTCGTATCATCGGCAAATTTGCAAATGTTGCTACTCAAACCTGAATCTAAATCATTTATATATATTATAAACAACAGAGGTCCCAGGACAGAGCCTTGAGGCACTCCACTTACAACATTTTCCCACTCTGACTTGATTCCATTTATACTAACTCTCTGTTTCCTTTGGTATAGCCATGCCCTAATCCAGCTTAATATAGCACCCCCAATACCATGAGACTCTATTTTTTTAATCAGTCTTTCATGTGGCACTGTATCAAAAGCTTTGCTAAAGTCAAGGTATACAACATCGCAATCCTTACCACTATCAACTGCCTCAACAATGCTAGAATAAAAAGATAACAAATTTGTTAAACATGAACGGCCATTTATAAAACCATGTTGCGACTCAATTATTAATTTATGTTTTTCAAGATGAAGACGAATTTTATTTGCTATTATAGATTCGAGTAACTTTCCCACAATAGACGTTAGGCTAATTGGTCGATAGTTAGACGCAAGTGATCTATCTCCTTTCTTAAAAACTGGTATCACATTAGCAACTTTCCAAAACTCTGGCACTCTGCCTGACTCTATTGATTTATTAAATATGGTTGACAGTGGGTCACAAAGCTCCTCTTTGCATTCTTTAAGCACCCTAGCAAACACTTCATCCGGCCCTGGGGATTTGTTTGGTTTGAGTTTTACTATTTGTTTAAGAACATCCTCCCTGGTAACTGCTAAACTCGTCAACCTGTCCTCGTCCCCACCCACATAGACTTGTTCGGCTGAAGGCATATTGAAAAAACATAAATTAATCTTCTTCTTGAAAAACATCTTGAAAAACATCTTGAAAAACATAAATTAATAATTGAGTCGCAACATGGTTTTATAAATGGCCGTTCATGTTTAACAAATTTGTTATCTTTTTATTCTAGCATTGTTGAGGCAGTTGATAGTGGTAAGGATTGCGATGTTGTATACCTTGACTTTAGCAAAGCTTTTGATACAGTGCCACATGAAAGACTGATTAAAAAGATAGAGTCTCATGGTATTGGGGGTGCTATATTAAGCTGGATTAGGGCATGGCTATACCAAAGGAAACAGAGAGTTAGTATAAATGGAATCAAGTCAGAGTGGGAAAATGTTGTAAGTGGAGTGCCTCAAGGCTCTGTCCTGGGACCTCTGTTGTTTATAATATATATAAATGATTTAGATTCAGGTTTGAGTAGCAACATTTGCAAATTTGCCGATGATACGAAAGTCGGTAGGGAAATTAATTCGGAGGAGGACTCACTATCACTTGTTGATCTAGATAGGGTTTTGAAATGGTCAAAGGATTGGCAGATGCAGTTTAATGCTGATAAATGTAAAGTTCTGAGGTTAGGTAATGATGATAGAGTTACAAGATACGAGCTAGATGGTGTTGAGATTGCGAAGTCGGATTGCGAAAGGGATCTGGGAGTTATGATTAGTAAGAATTTAAAACAAAAGGATCAATGCATAAATGTTCGTAATAAGGCAAATAGGACACTGGGATTTATTGATCGAAGCGTTAGTAACAAGACACCTGGTTTGGTTCTTTAGCTATATCCTGCTCTGGTTAGGCCCCATTTAGATTATGCAGTTCAGTTTTGGTCGCTGTACTATAGAATGAATATAAATTCACTTGAACGTGTCCAGCTTAGGATGACTAAGTTAATTCCCCAAATTAGAAATCTTTCATATGAAGAAAGATTAACAAAGCTTAAGTTGCATTCACTGGAAAGGCGAAGATTTAGGGGCGACATGATAGAGGTTTACAAGTGGGTGAATGGACATAACAAAGGGGATATTAATAGGGTATTAAAATTATCAACACAAGACAGAACACGAAACAATGGGTATAAATTGGATAAGATTAGATTTAGGAAAGACTTGGGTAAATACTGGTTCAGTAACAGGGTTGTTGATTTGTGGAACCAATTGCCGCGTAACATTGTGGAGGTGGGGTCCCTCGATATTTTCAAGCATGGGTTGGACATGTATATGAGTGGGATTGGGTGGTTATAAATAGGAGCTGCCTCGTATGGGCCAATAGGCCTTCTGCAGTTGCCTTTGTTCTTATGTTCTTTGCTTTCCTTATCTCTTTTTTGACATTTCTAACCAGTTGTAATAATTCCTGTTCTAAACTAACTTCCCCATTCTTAATCCTTTTGTAACACGCTCTCTTTTTACCAATAAGGTTCTTCAGATCATTTGTTATCCACTTTGGATCATTAGGAGGAGGAGGAGACCAGCAGTAAAGGGACCTCGTCTTGGAGAGTTGCGAAAGACAGGGGCCTTAAGAAGACTTTGATAAAGCCGCCTTCAAACGCCATAGCAACTTCAAATTCATTTGACGTTTTGGAGGACGAGTGCTGTGGAGAGACTGTGGATCGCGCAAAAGGGAAAGCAACGAAGAGAAAGGAAGCGCAGGCCCCTCAGAAAGTAAAGGAAGTACCTAAGCAAACATTAGTTGTGGGAGATTCCCAGATAAGGTATTTGGATAGAACGTTTTGTGCTAGAGATAGGGGGAACAGGTTAAGGGTTTGCTATCCCGGAGCTGGCATTGGTGATATTATAAACAACATGAATGATATTATGGCTGGTAATGGGAACAATCCCATTATTTGCATTAGCGTGGGAGGAAATGATGTTGGTCGAGTCAGGAGTGAGGAACTGATTCAGAGGTATAAAACAGCCATAGAGTTAGTTAGGAGCAAGGGAGGAATCCCGATCATATGTGGCATTCTTCCAAGAAAGGGAGTGGGAAATGAATGGATATCGAGGGCACTTGGTGTCAATTGCCGGCTGGAAAGATATTGCAAATCAAATGCAATATCTTTCATGGACAACTGGGAACACTTCTATGGAAGAAATGAAATGTATGCTCGTGATGGGGTGCATCTATCGAGAGCTGGGGTTGTTGCTGTTGCGAACTCGCTAGAAGAAGTGGTTAGAGGTGTTTGTTTGGGTTTAAACTGTTAGTAGATAGAGGTATGGGAATTGATTTGGAGGAAGGAGGTAATAAAAGTATGTGTTTGTGGAAGAAAGGAATTGGCAAAACGATCAGGGAAAGAGAAGGTCCGCAAAATAACAATTCACTTAGGGTATATTACACTAACAGTAGAAGTCTAAGAAATAAAATTAACGAATTAAATGCTCTTGTCTGCACAGAAAAAATATATATTATTGCACTTACCGAAACGTGGATGAATGTAGAAAATAGAGAACTATTAGCTGAATATCAAATATATGGATTTAAACTATTTCACACAGATAGATATATTAGACGAGGAGGTGGAGTAGCCATATATGTTAGGGACAATTTGAAATGTAGTCTCAAAGAGGGAATCAAAACAGAGCCACACACAGAAACTATTTGGATTGAATTAAACGAAAAAGCTAATAATATTATAATAGGAGTAATATATAGGCCACCAAATTTAGACAGAATGGAAGCAAAGCATCTATGGGATGAAATATCTAGAGCATCTAGATCTAACAGTATTTATGTCATGGGTGACTTTAATTTTAGCGGAATAAACTGGTTGAACAAAACAGGGAATAGTGAAGCAGAAGTTTTTCTAGAATTAATTGACGATTGCTTTCTTACGCAACACATTAAGGAACCAACACGGGAAAATAATATTTTAGATTTAGTGTTAACTAACAGGGAAACGCAAATTAATGACATCGAAATAGGGAGTGAGCTAGGGAGCAGTGATCACAAAGAAATCAGATTTAGCATAGAATGGAATAGACCAGTAGGAGAAAATTCTGTTAAAGAGCCAGATTTTCGAAAAGCTGATTTTAATAGCCTAAGAAATTTTTTGGGTCAAATTGATTGGAAAGGCTTGGGTATGGGGTGTGGGCCGGTCTTGGAGCGAGACATGAACCCAGCGATAGGTGACTTAAATGGGGATTTCGATGTGGATTCAATATATAACTTATTTAAGAATATTCTAAACAAAGCACAGGAACGTAGTATACCATACAAATTGAATAGATCGTATACTAATGACCCAAAGTGGATAACAAAGAATTTGAAGAACCTTATAGGTAAAAAGAGAGCTTGGTACAAAAGGATTAAAAATGGGGAGGTCACTTTAGAACAGGAATTCGTACAACTGGTTAGAAATGTTAAAAAAGAGATAAGGAAAGCAAAAAGAAACTATGAAGTTCGCATAGCAGGGCAAGCAAAGACAAATCCTAAAGGGTTTTTTTCAGTTATATCATACTAAGACTAGGGAAAGGATAGGTCCATTAAAAACTGAGACAGGTCAAATAACAGATAGTGATGAAGAGATGAGTAGTATTTTTAATAAATATTTTGTATCTGTATTTACTAAAGAGGAACTTAACAATATGCCTTCAGCCGAACAAGTCTATGTGGGTGGGGACGAGGACAGGTTGACGAGTTTAGCAGTTACCAGGGAGGATGTTCTTAAACAAATAGTAAAACTCAAACCAAACAAATCCCCAGGGCCGGATGAAGTGTTTGCTAGGGTGCTTAAAGAATGCAAAGAGGAGCTTTGTGACCCACTGTCAACCATATTTAATAAATCAATAGAGTCAGGCAGAGTGCCAGAGTTTTGGAAAGTTGCTAATGTGATACCAGTTTTTAAGAAAGGAGATAGATCACTTGCGTCTAACTATCGACCAATTAGCCTAACGTCTATTGTGGGAAAGTTACTCGAATCTATAATAGCAAATAAAATTCGTCTTCATCTTGAAAAACATAAATTAATAATTGAGTCGCAACATGGTTTTATAAATGGCCGTTCATGTTTAACAAATTTGTTATCTTTTTATTCTAGCATTGTTGAGGCAGTTGATAGTGGTAAGGATTGCGTAGTTGTATACCTTGACTTTAGCAAAGCTTTTGATACAGTGCCACATGAAAGACTAATTAAAAAAATAGAAGCTCATGGTATTGGGGGTGCTATATTAACTTGGATTAGGGCATGGCTATTCCAAAGAAAACAGAGAGTTAGTATAAATGGGGTTAAGTCAGAGTGGGATAATGTTGTTAGTGGAGTACCTCAGGGCTCTGTCCTGGGACCTCTGGTGTTTATAATATATATGAATGATTTAGATTCAGGTTTGAGTAGCAACATTTGCAAATTTGCCGATGATACAAAAATCGGTAGGGAAATTAATTCGGAGGAGGACTCACTATCACTTCAAGTTGATATAGATAGGGTTTTGAAATGGTCAAAGGATTGGCAAATGCAGTTTAATGCTGATAAATGTAAAGTTCTGAGGCTAGGTAATAATGATAGAGTTACAAGATACGAGCTAGATGGTGTTGAGATTGCGAAAGTGATCTGGGAGTTATGATTAGTAAGAATTTAAAACAAAAGGATCAATGCATAAATGTTCGTAATAAGGCAAATAGGACACTTGGATTTATTAATCGCAGCATTAGTAACAAGACACCTGGTGTGGTTCTCAAGCTATATCTTGCTCTAGTTAGGCCCCATTTAGATTATGCAGTTCAGTTTTGGTCGCCATATTATAGAATGGATATAAATTCACTTGAACGTGTCCAGCTTAGGATGACTAAGTTAATTCCCCAAATTACAAATCTTTCATATGAAGAAAGATTAACAAAGCTTAAGTTGCATTCACTGGAAAGGCGAAGAGTTAGGGGTGACATGATAGAGGTTTACAAGTGGGTGAATACACATAACAAACGGGATATTAATAGGGTATTAAAAGTATCAACACAAGACACAACACGAAACAATGAGTATAAATTTGATAAGTTTAGATTTAGGAAAGACTTGGGTAAATACCGGTTCAGTAACAGGGTTGTTGATTTGTGGAACCAATTGCCGCGTATCATTGTGGAGGTGGGGTCCCTCGATTGTTTCAAGCATGGGTTGGACATGTATATGAGTGGGATTGGGTGGTTATAAATAGGAGCTGCCTCGTATGGGCCAATGGGCCTTCTGCAGTTGCCTTTGTTCTTATAAGAACATAAGAACAAAGGTAACTGCAGAAGGCCTATTGGCCCATTCGAGGCAGCTCCTATTCTATAACCACCCAATCCCACTCATATACTTGTCCAATCCGCGCTTGAAACAATCGAGGGACCCCACCTCCACCACGTTACGCGGCAATTGGTTCCACAAATCAACAACCCTGTTACTGAACCAGTATTTACCCAAGTCTTTCCTAAATCTAAGCTTATCCAATTTATACCCATTGTTTCGTGTTCTGTCCTGTGTTGATACTTTTAATACCCTATTAATATCCTCCTTGTTATGTCCATTCACCCACTTGTAAACCTCTATCATGTCGCCCCTAACTCTTTGCCTTTCCAGTGAATGCAACTTAAGCTTTGTTAATCTTTCTTCATATGAAAGATTTCTAATTTGGGGAATTAACTTAGTCATTAACTTAGCCTGGTTACTCTAGTGGGAGCCCTGAGGACAGAGTTGGACTCTCTGCGGGAGGAGGTGCGTCAGCTTAAAAAACTACGAGAAGTAACGAAGGAGGAGACCAGCAGTAAAGGGACCTCGTCTTGGAGAGTTGCGAAAGACAGGGGCCTTAAGAAGACTTTGATAAAGCCGCCTTCAAACGCCATAGCAACTTCAAATTCATTTGACGTTTTGGAGGACGAGTGCTGTGGAGAGACTGTGGATCGCGCAAAAGGGAAAGCAACGAAGAGAAAGGAAGCGCAGGCCCCTCAGAAAGTAAAGGAAGTACCTAAGCAAACATTAGTTGTGGGAGATTCCCAGATAAGGTATTTGGATAGAACGTTTTGTGCTAGAGATAGGGGGAACAGGTTAAGGGTTTGCTATCCCGGAGCTGGCATTGGTGATATTATAAACAACATGAATGATATTATGGCTGGTAATGGGAACAATCCCATTATTTGCATTAGCGTGGGAGGAAATGATGTTGGTCGAGTCAGGAGTGAGGAACTGATTCAGAGGTATAAAACAGCCATAGAGTTAGTTAGGAGCAAGGGAGGAATCCCGATCATATGTGGCATTCTTCCAAGAAAGGGAGTGGGAAATGAATGGATATCGAGGGCACTTGGTGTCAATTGCCGGCTGGAAAGATATTGCAAATCAAATGCAATATCTTTCATAGACAACTGGGAACACTTCTATGGAAGAAATGAAATGTATGCTCGTGATGGGGTGCATCTATCGAGAGCTGGGGTTGTTGCTGTTGCGAACTCGCTAGAAGAAGTGGTTAGAGGTGTTTGTTTGGGTTTAAACTGTTAGTAGATAGAGGTATGGGAATTGATTTGGAGGAAGGAGGTAATAAAAGTATGTGTTTGTGGGAGAAAGGAATTGGCAAAACGATCAGGGAAAGAGAAGGTCCGCAAAATAACAATTCACTTAGGGTATATTACACTAACAGTAGAAGTCTAAGAAATAAAATTAACGAATTAAATGCTCTTGTCTGCACAGAAAAAATAGATATTATTGCACTTACCGAAACGTGGATGAATGTAGAAAATAGAGAACTATTAGCTGAATATCAAATATATGGATTTAAACTATTTCACACAGATAGATATATTAGACGAGGAGGTGGAGTAGCCATATATGTTAGGGACAATTTGAAATGTAGTCTCAAAGAGGGAATCAAAACAGAGCCACACACAGAAACTATTTGGATTGAATTAAACGAAAAAGGTAATAATATTATAATAGGAGTAATATATAGGCCACCAAATTTAGACAGAATGGAAGCAAAGCATCTATGGGATGAAATATCTAGAGCATCTAGATCTAACAGTATTTATGTCATGGGTGACTTTAATTTTAGCGGAATAAACTGGTTGAACAAAACAGGGAATAGTGAAGCAGAAGATTTTCTAGAATTAATTGACGATTGCTTTCTTACGCAACACATTAAGGAACCAACACGGGAAAATAATATTTTAGATTTAGTGTTAACTAACAGGGAAACGCAAATTAATGACATCGAAATAGGGAGTGAGCTAGGGAGCAGTGATCACAAAGAAATCAGATTTAGCATAGAATGGAATAGACCAGTAGGAGAAAATTCTGTTAAAGTGCCAGATTTTCGAAAAGCTGATTTTAATAGCCTAAGAAATTTTTTGGGTCAAATTGATTGGAATGGCTTGGGTATGGGGTGTGGGCCGGTCTTGGAGCGAGACATGAACCCAGCGATAGGTGACTTAAATGGGGATTTCGATGTGGATTCAATATATAACTTATTTAAGAATATTCTAAACAAAGCACAGGAACGTAGTATACCATACAAATTGAATAGATCGTATACTAATGACCCAAAGTGGATAACAAAGAATTTGAAGAACCTTATAGGTAAAAAGAGAGCTTGGTACAAAAGGATTAAAAATGGGGAGGTCACTTTAGAACAGGAATTCGTACAACTGGTTAGAAATGTTAAAAAAGAGATAAGGAAAGCAAAAAGAAACTATGAAGTTCGCATAGCAGGGCAAGCAAAGACAAATCCTAAAGGGTTTTTTCAGTTATATCGTACTAAGACTAGGGAAAGGATAGGTCCATTAAAAACTGAGACAGGTCAAATAACAGATAGTGATGAAGAGATGAGTAGTATTTTTAATAAATATTTTGTATCTGTATTTACTAAAGAGGAACTTAACAATATGCCTTCAGCCGAACAAGTCTATGTGGGTGGGGACGAGGACAGGTTGACGAGTTTAGCAGTTACCAGGGAGGATGTTCTTAAACAAATAGTAAAACTCAAACCAAACAAATCCCCAGGGCCGGATGAAGTGTTTGCTAGGGTGCTTAAAGAATGCAAAGAGGAGCTTTGTGACCCACTGTCAACCATATTTAATAAATCAATAGAGTCAGGCAGAGTGCCAGAGTTTTGGAAAGTTGCTAATGTGATACCAGTTTTTAAGAAAGGAGATAGATCACTTGCGTCTAACTATCGACCAATTAGCCTAACGTCTATTGTGGGAAAGTTACTCGAATCTATAATAGCAAATAAAATTCGTCTTCATCTTGAAAAACATAAATTAATAATTGAGTCGCAACATGGTTTTATAAATGGCCGTTCATGTTTAACAAATTTGTTATCTTTTTATTCTAGCATTGTTGAGGCAGTTGATAGTGGTAAGGATTGCGATGTTGTATACCTTGACTTTAGCAAAGCTTTTGATACAGTGCCACATGAAAGACTGATTAAAAAAATAGAGTCTCATGGTATTGGGGGTGCTATATTAAGCTGGATTAGGGCATGGCTATACCAAAGGAAACAGAGAGTTAGTATAAATGGAATCAAGTCAGAGTGGGAAAATGTTGTAAGTGGAGTGCCTCAAGGCTCTGTCCTGGGACCTCTGTTGTTTATAATATATATAAATGATTTAGATTCAGGTTTGAGTAGCAACATTTGCAAATTTGCCGATGATACGAAAATCGGTAGGGAAATTAATTCGGAGGAGGACTCACTATCACTTCAAGTTGATCTAGATAGGGTTTTGAAATGGTCAAAGGATTGGCAGATGCAGTTTAATGCTGATAAATGTAAAGTTCTGAGGTTAGGTAATGATGATAGAGTTACAAGATACGAGCTAGATGGTGTTGTGATTGCGAAGTCGGATTGCGAAAGGGATCTGGGAGTTATGATTAGTAAGAATTTAAAACAAAAGGATCAATGCATAAATGTTCGTAATAAGGCAAATCGGACACTTGGATTTATTAATCGCAGCGTTAGTAACAAGACACCTGGTGTGGTTCTCAAGCTATATCTTGCTCTAGTTAGGCCCCATTTAGATTATGCAGTTCAGTTTTGGTCGCCATATTATAGAATGGATATAAATTCACTTGAACGTGTCCAGCGTAGGATGACTAAGTTAATTCCCCAAATTAGAAATCTTTCATATGAAGAAAGATTAACAAAGCTTAAGTTGCATTCACTGGAAAGGCGAAGAGTTAGGGGTGACATGATAGAGGTTTACAAGTGGATGAATGGACATAACCGGGGGGATATTAATAGGGTATTAAAAGTATCAACACAGGACAGAACACGAAACAATGGATATAAATTGGATAAGTTTAGATTTAGGAAAGACTTGGGTAAATACTGGTTCAGTAACAGGGTTGTTGATTTGTGGAACCAATTGCCGCGTAACATTGTGGAGGTGGGGTCCCTCGATTGTTTCAAGCACGGGTTGGACAAGTATATGAGTGGGATTGGGTGGTTATAGAATAGGAGCTGCCTCGTATGGGCCAATAGGCCTTCTGCAGTTACCTTTGTTCTTATGTTCTTATGTTCTTATGTCATCCTACGCTGGACACGTTCAAGTGAATTTATATCCATTCTATAATATGGCGACCAAAACTGAACTGCATAATCTAAATGGGGCCTAACTAGAGCAAGATATAGCTTGAGAACCACACCAGGTGTCTTGTTACTAACGCTGCGATTAATAAATCCAAGTGTCCGATTTGCCTTATTACGAACATTTATGCATTGATCCTTTTGTTTTAAATTCTTACTAATCATTACTCCCAGATCCCTTTCGCAATCCGACTTCGCAATCACAACACCATCTAGCTCGTATCTTGTAACTCTATCATCATTACCTAACCCCAGAACTTTACATTTATCAGCATTAAACTGCATCTGCCAATCCTTTGACCATTTCAAAACCCTATCTAGATCAACTTGAAGTGATAGTGAGTCCTCCTCCGAATTAATTTCCCTACCGATTTTCGTATCATCGGCAAATTTGCAAATGTTGCTACTCAAACCTGAATCTAAATCATTTATATATATTATAAACAACAGAGGTCCCAGGACATAGCCTTGAGGCACTCCACTTACAACATTTTCCCACTCTGACTTGATTCCATTTATACTAACTCTCTGTTTCCTTTGGTATAGCCATGCCCTAATCCAGCTTAATATAGCACCCCCAATACCATGAGACTCTATCTTTTTAATCAGTCTTTCATGTGGCACTGTATCAAAAGCTTTGCTAAAGTCAAGGTATACAACATCGCAATCCTTACCACTATCAACTGCCTCAACAATGCTAGAATAAAAAGATAACAAATTTGTTAAACATGAACGGCCATTTATAAAACCATGTTGAGACTCAATTATTAATTTATGTTTTTCAAGATGAAGACGAATTTTATTTGCTATTATAGATTCGAGTAACTTTCCCACAATAGACGTTAGGCTAATTGGTCGATAGTTAGACGCAAGTGATCTATCTCCTTTCTTAAAAACTGGTATCACATTAGCAACTTTCCAAAACTCTGGCACTCTGCCTGACTCTATTGATTTATTAAATATGGTTGACAGTGGGTCACAAAGCTCCTCTTTGCATTCTTTAAGCACCCTGGCAAACACTTCATCCGGCCCTGGGGATTTGTTTGGTTTGAGTTTTACTATTTGTTTAAGAACATCCTCCCTGGTAACTGCTAAACTCGTCAACCTGTCCTCGTCCCCACCCACATAGACTTGTTCAGCTGAAGGCATATTGTTAAGTTCCTCTTTAGTAAATACAGATACAAAATATTTATTAAAAATACTACTCATCTCTTCATCACTATCTGTTATTTGACCTGTATCAGTTATGTTCTTCTTAAGAACAAAGGCAACTGCAGAAGGCCCATTGGCCCATACGAGGCAGCTCCTATTTATAACCACCCAATCCCACTCATATACATGTCCAACCCATGCTTGAAACAATCGAGGGACCCCACCTCCACAATGTTACGCGGCAATTGGTTCCACAAATCAACAACCCTGTTACTGAACCGGTATTTACCCAAGTCTTTCCTAAATCTAAACTTATCAAATTTATACTCATTGTTTCGTGTTGTGTCTTGTGTTGATACTTTTAATACCCTATTAATATCCCTTTTGTTATGTGTATTCACCCACTTGTAAACCTCTATCATGTCACCCCTAACTCTTCGCCTTTCCAGTGAATGCAACTTAAGCTTTGTTAATCTTTCTTCATATGAAAGATTTGTAATTTGGGGAATTAACTTAGTTCTTCTTAAGTGTAATATACCCAAAGTTAATTGTTATTTTGAGGCCCTTTTCTTAACCTGATCGTTTTGCCATTTCCTTTCTCCCACGAACACATACTTTTATTACCTCCTTCCTCCAAATCAATTCACATACCACTATCTACTAACAGTTTAAACCCAAACAAACACCTCAAACCATTGGTTCCACCGAGTTCGCAACAGCAACAACCCCAGCCCTCGATAGATACACCCCATCACGAGCATACATTTCATTTCTTCCATAGAAGTGTTCCCAGTTGTCTATGATAGATATTGCATTTGATTTGCAATATCTCTCCAGCCGGCAATTGACACCAAGTGCCCTCGACATCCATTCATTACCCACTCCATCAATAAATTGGGAAAATACTGGTTCAGTAAGTCAGGTGCAGTCGCAGTCAGTCAGGTGTAGTCACAGTGAGAGGTTGTGTTAGCTGGAGTTCTGATTCTAATAACATTACTATTGCAATAATGGAAGGATTAGTGAAGGATTTGGTGAGTCTGGTTGGAGCTCTGAGAGCAGAGATGGATTCCCAGCGGGAGGAGGTACGATGGCTGAGACTTCGGGAGGAAACGAAGGAGGAGGCCAGTGTTGACCGGACCTCATTAAGAAAGACTGACGGGACCAATAATAAGAAGACCTCGTCTTGGCAAGTTGTGAAAGACAGGGGTCTTAAGAAGACCTTGGCAAAACCGACAACTAATAGCCTACACCTAAGGACTTTTAACGCATTTGACGTATTAGAGAACGAGTGCTGTGTTGAACCTGTTGTTCAACAAGGTGACAAAGACAAAGTAACGAGGAGCATTGAAGCGCAGGTCCCTCAAACTGCTCGAAAGGAAAAGGGAGAATCGAAGCGAATTTTGGTTGTGGGAAATTCCAAGGTGAGGTATTTTGACAGAACGTTTTGTGCCAGAGATAGGGGGAACAGATTAAGGGTGTGCTATCCGGGAGCTGGAATTGGTGATATTGTTGGAAACATGAATGATATTATGACGAGAAATGGAAACAAACCCATTATTTGTATTAGTGCAGGAGGTAATGATGTTGGACGAGTTAGGAGTGAGGAACTAATACAGAGATTCAGGACAGCCATTGAATTAGTTAGGAGCAAGGGAGGAATCCCGATCATATGTGGCATTCTTCCAAGAAAAAGAGTGGGAAATGAATGGATGTCAAGGGCACTTGGTGTCAATTGCCGGCTGGAAAGATATTGCAAATCAAATGCAATATCTTTCATAGACAACTGGGAATACTTCTATGGAAGAAATGAAATGCATGCTCGTGATGGGGTGCATCTATTGAGAGCTGGGGTTGTTGCTGTTGCGAACTCGTTGGAAGAAGTGGTTAGAGGTGTTTGTTTGGGTTTAAACTGTTAGTAGATAGAGGTATGGGAATTGATTTGGAGGAAGGAGATAATAAAAGTATGTGTTTGTGGGAGAAAAGAATTGGCAAAATGATCAGGGAAAGAGAATGGCCTCAAAATAACAATTCACTTAGGGTATATTACACTAACAGTAGAAGTCTAAGAAATAAAATTAACGAATTAAATGCCCTTGTCTGCACAGAAAAAATGGATATTATTGCACTTACCGAAACGTGGATGAATGTAGAAAATAGAGAACTATTAGCTGAATATAAAATAAATGGATTTAAACTATTTCACACAGATAGATATATTAGACGAGGAGGGGGAGTAGCCATATATGTTAGGGACAATTTGAAATGTAGTCTCAAAGAGGGAATCAAAACTGAGCCACACACAGAAACTAATTGGATAGAATTATACGAAAAAGCAAATAATATTATAATAGGAGTTATATGTAGGCCACCAAATTTAGACAGAATGGAAGCAAAGCATCTATGGGATGAAATATCTAGGGCATCTAGATCTAACAGTATTTACGTCATGGGTGACTTTAATTTTAGTGGAATAAACTGGTTGAACAAAACAGGGAATAGTGAAGCAGAAGATTTTCTAGAATTAATTGACGATTGCTTTCTTTCGCAACACATTAAGGAACCAACATGGGAATATAATATTTTAGATTTAGTGTTGACTAACAGGGAAACACAAATTAATGACATCGAAATAGGGAGTGAGCTAGGGAACAGTGACCACAAAGAAATCAGATTTAGCATAGAATGGAATAGACTTGTAGGAGAAAATTCTGTTAAAGTGCCAGATTTTCGAAAAGCTGATTTTAATAGCCTAAGAAATTTTTTGGGTCAAACTGATTGGAAAGTCTTGGGTATGGGGTGGGGGCCGGTCTTGGAGCGAGACATGAACCCAGCGATAGGTGACGTAAATGGGGATTTCGATGTGGATTCAATATATAACTTATTTAAGAATATTTTAAACAAAGCACAGGAACGTAGTATACCATACAAATTGAATAGATCGAATACTAATGACCCAAAGTGGATAACAAAGAATTGAAGAACCTTATAGGTAAAAAGAGAGCTTGGTACAAAAGGATTAAAAATGGGGAGGTCACTTTAGAACAGAAATTCGTACAAATGGTTACAAATATTAAAAAAGAGATAAGGAAAGCAAAAAGAAACTATGAAGTTCGCATAGCAGGGCAAGCAAAGACAAATCCTAAAGGGTTTTTTCAGTTATATAGTACTAAGACTAGGGAAAGGATAGGTCCATTAAAAACTGAGACAGGTCAAATAACAGATAGTGATGAAGAGATGAGTAGTACTTTCAATAAATATTTTGTATCTGTATTTACTAAAGAGGAACTTAACAATATGCCTTCAGCCGAACAAGTCTATGTGGGTGGGGACGAGGACAGGTTGACGAGTTTAACAGTTACTAGGGAGGATGTTCTTAAACAAATAGTAAAACTCAAACGAAACAAATCCCCAGGGCCGGATGAAGTGTTTGCCAGGGTGCTTAAAGAATGCAAAGAGGAGCTTTGTGACCGAATGTCAACCATATTTAATAAATCAATAGTCAGGCAGAGTGCCAGAGTTTTGGAAAGTTGCTAAATGTGATACCAGTTTTTAAGAAAGGAGATAGATCACTTGCGTCTAACTATCGACCAATTAGCCTAACGTCTATTGTGGGAAAGTTACTCGAATCTATAATAGCAAATAAAATTCGTCTTCATCTTGAAAAACATAAATTAATAATTGAGTCATGTTTAACAAATTTGTTATCTTTTTATTCTAGCATAGTTGAGGCAGTTGATAGTGGTAAGGATTGTGATGTTGTGTACCTTGACTTTAGCAAAGCTTTTGATACAGTGCCACATGAAAGACTAATTAAAAAAATAGAAGCTCATGGTATTGGGGGTGCTATATTAACTTGGATTAGGGCATGGCTATTCCAAAGAAAACAGAGAGTTAGTATAAATGGGGTTAAGTCAGAGTGGGATAATGTTGTTAGTGGAGAACCTCAGGGCTCTGTCCTGGGACCTCTGGTGTTTATAATATATATGAATGATTTAGATTCAGGTTTGAGTAGCAACATTTGCAAATTTGCCGATGATACAAAAATCGGTAGGGAAATTAATTCGGAGGAGGACTCACTATCACTTCAAGTTGATATAGATAGGGTTTTGAAATGGTCAAAGGATTGGCAAATGCAGTTTAATGCTGATAAATGTAAAGTTCTGAGGCTAGGTAATAATGATAGAGTTACAAGATACGAGCTAGATGGTGTTGAGATTGCGAAAGTGATTTGGGAGTTATGATTAGTAAGAATTTAAAACAAAAGGATCAATGCATAAATGTTCGTAATAAGGCAAATAGGACACTTGGATTTATTAATCGCAGCATTAGTAACAAGACACCTGGTGTGGTTCTCAAGCTATATCTTGCTCTAGTTAGGCCCCATTTAGATTATGCAGTTCAGTTTTGGTCGCCATATTATAGAATGGATATAAATTCACTTGAACGTGTCCAGCTTAGGATGACTAAGTTAATTCCCCAAATTACAAATCTTTCATATGAAGAAAGATTAACAAAGCTTAAGTTGCATTCACTGGAAAGGCGAAGAGTTAGGGGTGACATGATAGAGGTTTACAAGTGGGTGAATACACATAACAAACGGGATATTAATAGGGTATTAAAAGTATCAACACAAGACACAACACGAAACAATGAGTATAAATTTGATAAGTTTAGATTTAGGAAAGACTTGGGTAAATACCGGTTCAGTAACAGGGTTGTTGATTTGTGGAACCAATTGCCGCGTAACATTGTGGAGGTGGGGTCCCTCGATTGTTTCAAGCATGGGTTGGACATGTATATGAGTGGGATTGGGTGGTTATAAATAGGAGCTGCCTCGTATGGGCCAATGGGCCTTCTGCAGTTGCCTTTGTTCTTATGTTCTTCTTAAGTGTAATATACCCAAAGTGAATTGTTATTTTGAGGCCCATTTCTTAACCTGATCGTTTTGCCATTTCCTTTCTCCAACGAACACATACTTTTATTACCTCCTTCCTCCAAATCAATTCACATACCACTATCTACTAACAGTTTAAACCCAAACAAACACCTCAAACCACTGGTTCCAACGAGTTCGCAACAGCAACAACCCCAGCCCTCGATAGATACACCCCATCACGAGCATACATTTCATTTCTTCCATAGAAGTGTTCCCAGTTGTCTATGATAGATATTGCATTTGATTTGCAATATCTTTCCAGCCGGCAATTGACACCAAGTGCCCTCGACATCCATTCATTACCCACTCCATCAATAAATTGGGTAAATACTGGTTCAGTAAGTCAGGTGCAGTCGCAGTCAGTCAGGTGCAGTCACAGTGAGAGGTTGTGTTAGCTGGAGCTCTGATTCTAATAACATTACTATTGCAATAATGGAAGGATTAGTGAAGGATTTGGTGAGTCTGGTTGGAGCTCTGAGAGCAGAGATGGATTCCCAGCGGGAGGAGGTACGATGGCTGAGACTTCGGGAGGTAACGAAGGAGGAGGCCAGTGTTGACCGGACCTCATTAAGAAAGACTGACGGGACCAATAATAAGAAGACCTCGTCTTGGCAAGTTGTGAAAGACAGGGGTCTTAAGAAGACCTTGGCAAAACCGACAACTAATAGCCTACACCTAAGGACTTTTAACGCATTTGACGTATTAGAGAACGAGTGCTGTGTTGAACCTGTTGTTCAACAAGGTGGCAAAGACAAAGTAACGAGGAGCATTGAAGCGCAGGTCCCTGAAACTGCTCGAAAGGAAAAGGGAGAATCGAAGCGAATTTTGGTTGTGGGAGATTCCCAGGTGAAGTATTTAGACAGAACGTTTTGTGCCAGACATAGGGGGAACAGATTAAGGGTTTGCTATCCTGGAGCTGGAATTGGTGATATTGTTGGAAACATGAATGATATTATGACGGGAAATGGAAACAAACCCATTATTTGTATTAGTACAGGAGGTAATGATGTTGGGCGAGTTAGAAGTGAGGAACTAATACAGAGATTCAGGACAAATTCAGAAGAATTTGTTAGGAGCAAGGGAGGAATCCCGATCATATGTGGCATTCTTCCAAGAAAGGGAGTGGGAAATGAATGGATGTCGAGGGCACTTGGTGTCAATTGCCGGCTGGAAAGATATTGCAAATCAAATGCAATATCTTTCATAGACAACTGGGAACACTTCTATGGAAGAAATGAAATGTATGCTCGTGATGGGGTGCATCTATCGAGAGGTGGGGTTGTTGCTGTTGCGAACTCGTTGGAAGAAGTAGTTAGAGGTGTTTGTTTGAGTATAAACTGATAGTAGATAGAGGTATGGGAATTGATTTGGAAGAAGGAGGTAATAAAAGTATGTGTTTGTGGGAGAAAGGAATTGGCAAAATGATCAGGGAAAGAGAAGGGCCTCAAAATAACAATTCACTTAGGGTATATTACACTAACAGTAGAAGTCAAAGAAATAAAATTAACGAATTAAATGCTCTTGTCTGCACAGAAAAAATAGATATTATTGCACTTACCGAAACGTGGATGAATGTAGAAAATAGAGAACTATTAGCTGAATATCAAATAAATGGATTTAAACTATTTCACACAGATAGATATATTAGACGAGGAGGTGGAGTAGCCATATATGTTAGGGACAATTTGAAATGTAGTCTCAAAGAGGGAATCAAAACTGAGCCACACAGAAACTATTTGGATAGAATTAAACGAAAAAACAAAAAATATTATAATAGGAGTTATATATAGGCCACCAAATTTAGACAGAATGGAAGCAAAGCATCTATGGGATGAAATATCTAGAGCATCTAGATCTGACAGTATTTATGTCATGGGTGACTTTAATTTTAGTGGAATAAACTGGTTGAACAAAACAGGGAATAGTGAAGCAGAAGATTTTCTAGAATTAATTGACGATTGCTTTCTTACGCAACACATTAAGGAACCAACACGGGAAAATAATATTTTAGATATAGTGTTAACTAACAAGGAAACACAAATTAATGACATCGAAATAGGGAGTGAGCTAGGGAACAGTGATCAGAAAGAAATCAGATTTAGCATAGAATGGAATAGACCTGTAGGAGAAAATTCTGTTAAAGTGCCAGATTTTCGTAAAGCTGATTTTAATAGCCTAAGAATTTTTTTGAGTCAAATTGATTGGAAAGTCTTGGGTATGGGGTGTGGGTCGGTCTTGGAGCGAGACATGAACCCAGCGATAGGTGACGTAAATGGTGATTTCGATGTGGATTCAATATATAACTTATTTAAGAATATTCTAAACAAAGCACAGGAACGTAGTATACCATACAAATTGAATAGATCGAATACTAATGACCCAAAGTGGATACCAAAGAATTTGAAGAACCTTATAGGTAAAAAGAGAGCTTGGTACAAAAGGATTAAAAATGGGGAGGCCACTTTAGAAGAGGAATTCGTACAACTGGTTAGAAATGTTAAAAAAGAGATAAGGAAAGCAAAAAGAAACTATGAAGTTCGCATAGCAGGGCAAGCAAAGACAAATCCTAAAGGTTTTTTTCAGTTATATCATACTAAGACTAGGGAAAGGATAGGTCCATTAAAAACTGAGTCAGGTCAAATAACAGATAGTGATGAAGAGATGAGTAGTATTTTCAATAAATATTTTGTATCTGTATTTACTAAAGAGGAACTTAACAATATGCCTTCAGCCGAACAAGTCTATGTGGGTGGGGACGAGGACAGGTTGACGAGTTTAACAGTTACTCGGGAGGATGTTCTTAAACAACTAGTAAAACTCAAACGAAACAAATCCCCAGGGCCGGATGAAGTGTTTGCCAGGGTGCTTAAAGAATGCAAAGAGGAGCTTTGTGACCGAATGTCAACCATATTTAATAAATCAATAGAGTCAGGCAGAGTGCCAGAGTTTTGGAAAGTTGCTAATGTGATACCAGTTTTTAAGAAAGGAGATAGATCACTTGCGTCTAACTATCGACCAATTAGCCTAACGTCTATTGTGGGAAAGTTACTCGAATCTATAATAGCAAATAAAATTCGTCTTCATCTTGAAAAACATAAATTAATAATTGAGTCATGTTTAACAAATTTGTTATCTTTTTATTCTAGCATAATTGAGGCAGTTGATAGTGGTAAGGATTGTGATGTTGTGTACCTTGACTTTATCAAAGCTTTTGATACAGTGCCACATGAAAGACTAATTAAAAAAATAGAAGCTCATGGTATTGGGGGTGCTATATTAACTTGGATTAGGGCATGGCTATTCCAAAGAAAACAGAGAGTTAGTATAAATGGGGTTAAGTCAGAGTGGGATAATGTTGTTAGTGGAGTACCTCAGGGCTCTGTCCTGGGACCTCTGGTGTTTATAATATATATGAATGATTTAGATTCAGGTTTGAGTAGCAACATTTGCAAATTTGCCGATGATACAAATATCGGTAGGGAAATTAATTCGGAGGAGGACTCACTATCACTTCAAGTTGATATAGATAGGGTTTTGAAATGGTCAAAGGATTGGCAAATGCAGTTTAATGCTGATAAATGTAAAGTTCTGAGGCTAGGTAATGATGATAGAGTTACAAGATACAAGCTAGATGGTGTTGAGATTGCGAAAGTGATCTGGGAGTTATGATTAGTAAGAATTTAAAACAAAAGGATCAATGCATAAATGTTCGTAATAAGGCAAATAGGACACTTGGATTTATTAATCGCAGCATTAGTAACAAGACACCTGGTGTGGTTCTCAAGCTATATCTTGCTCTAGTTAGGCCCCATTTAGATTATGCAGTTCAGTTTTGGTCGCCATATTATAGAATGGATATAAATTCACTTGAACGTGTCCAGCTTAGGATGACTAAGTTAATTCCCCAAATTACAAATCTTTCATATGAAGAAAGATTAACAAAGCTTAAGTTGCATTCACTGGAAAGGCGAAGAGTTAGGGGTGACATGATAGAGGTTTACAAGTGGGTGAATACACATAACAAACGGGATATTAATAGGGTATTAAAAGTATCAACACAAGACACAAAACGAAACAATGAGTATAAATTTGATAAGTTTAGATTTAGGAAAGACTTGGGTAAATACCGGTTCAGTAACAGGGTTGTTGATTTGTGGAACCAATTGCCGCGTAACATTGTGGAGGTGGGGTCCCTCGATTGTTTCAAGCATGGGTTGGACATGTATATGAGTGGGATTGGGTGGTTATAAATAGGAGCTGCCTCGTATGGGCCAATGGGCCTTCTGCAGTTGCCATTGTTCTTATGTTCTTCTTAAGAACAAAGGCAACTGCAGAAGGCCCATTGGCCCATACGAGGCAGCTCCTATTTATAACCACTCAATCCCACTCATATACATGTCCAACCCATGCTTGAAACAATCGAGGGACCCCACCTCCACAATGTTACGCGGCAATTGGTTCCACAAATCAACAACCCTGTTACTGAACCGGTATTTACCCAAGTCTTTCCTAAATCTAAACTTATCAAATTTATACTCATTGTTTCGTGTTGTGTCTTGTGTTGATACTTTTAATACCCTATTAATATCCCGTTTGTTATGTGTATTCACCCACTTGTAAACCTCTATCATGTCACCCCTAACTCTTCGCCTTTCCAGTGAATGCAACTTAAGCTTTGTTAATCTTTCTTCATATGAAAGATTTGTAATTTGGGGAATTAACTTAGTTCTTCTTAAGTGTAATATACCCAAAGTGAATTGTTTTTTTGAGGCCCTTTTCTTAACCTGATCGTTTTGCCATTTCCTTTCTCCCACGAACACATACTTTTATTACCTCCTTCCTCCAAATCAATTCACATACCACTATCTACTAACAGTTTAAACCCAAACAAACACCTCAAACCACTGGTTCCAACGAGTTCGCAGCAGCAACAACCCCAGCCCTCGATAGATACACCCCATCACGAGCATACATTTCATTTCTTCCATAGAAGTGTTCCCAGTTGTCTATGATAGATATTGCATTTGATTTGCAATATCTTTCCAGCCGGCAATTGACACCAAGTGCCCTCGACATCCATTCATTACCCACTCCATCAATAAATTGGGTAAATACTGGTTCAGTAAGTCAGGTGCAGTCGCAGTCAGTCAGGTGCAGTCACAGTGAGAGGTTGTGTTAGCTGGAGCTCTGATTCTAATAACATTACTATTGCAATAATGGAAGGATTAGTGAAGGATTTGGTGAGTCTGGTTGGAGCTCTGAGAGCAGAGATGGATTCCCAGCGGGAGGAGGTACGATGGCTGAGACTTCGGGAGGAAACGAAGGAGGAGGCCAGTGTTGACCGGACCTCATTAAGAAAGACTGACGGGACCAATAATAAGAAGACCTCGTCTTGGCAAGTTGTGAAAGACAGGGGTCTTAAGAAGACCTTGGCAAAACCGACAACTAATAGCCTACACCTAAGGACCTTTAATGCATTTGACGTATTAGAGAACGAGTGCTGTGTTGAACCTGTTGTTCAACAAGGTGACAAAGACAAAGTAACGAGGAGCATTGAAGCGCAGGTCCCTCAAACTGCTCGAAAGGAAAAGGGAGAATCGAAGCGAATTTTGGTTGTGGGAAATTCCCAGGTGAGGTATTTTGACAGAACGTTTTGTGCCAGAGATAGGGGGAACAGATTAAGGGTGTGCTATCCGGGAGCTGGAATTGGTGATATTGTTGGAAACATGAATGATATTATGACGAGAAATGGAAACAAACCCATTATTTGTATTAGTGCAGGAGGTAATGATGTTGGACGAGTTAGGAGTGAGGAACTAATACAGAGATTCAGGACAGCCATTGAATTAGTTAGGAGCAAGGGAGGAATCCCGATCATATGTGGCATTCTTCCAAGAAAAAGAGTGGGAAATGAATGGATGTCAAGGGCACTTGGTGTCAATTGCCGGCTGGAAAGATATTGCAAATCAAATGCAATATCTTTCATAGACAACTGGGAATACTTCTATGGAAGAAATGAAATGCATGCTCGTGATGGGGTGCATCTATTGAGAGCTGGGGTTGTTGCTGTTGCGAACTCGTTGGAAGAAGTGGTTAGAGGTGTTTGTTTGGGTTTAAACTGTTAGTAGATAGAGGTATGGGAATTGATTTGGAGGAAGGAGATAATAAAAGTATGTGTTTGTGGGAGAAAAGAATTGGCAAAATGATCAGGGAAAGAGAATGGCCTCAAAATAACAATTCACTTAGGGTATATTACACTAACAGTAGAAGTCTAAGAAATAAAATTAACGAATTAAATGCCCTTGTCTGCACAGAAAAAATAGATATTATTGCACTTACCGAAACGTGGATGAATGTAGAAAATAGAGAACTATTAGCTGAATATAAAATAAATGGATTTAAACTATTTCACACAGATAGATATATTAGACGAGGAGGGGGAGTAGCCATATATGTTAGGGACAATTTGAAATGTAGTCTCAAAGAGGGAATCAAAACTGAGCCACACACAGAAACTAATTGGATAGAATTATACGAAAAAGCAAATAATATTATAATAGGAGTTATATATAGGCCACCAAATTTAGACAGAATGGAAGCAAAGCATCTATGGGATGAAATATCTAGGGCATCTAGATCTAACAGTATTTACATCATGGGTGACTTTAATTTTAGTGGAATAAACTGGTTGAACAAAACAGGGAATAGTGAAGCAGAAGATTTTCTAGAATTAATTGACGATTGCTTTCTTTCGCAACACATTAAGGAACCAACATGGGAATATAATATTTTAGATTTAGTGTTGACTAACAGGGAAACACAAATTAATGACATCGAAATAGGGAGTGAGCTAGGGAACAGTGACCACAAAGAAATCAGATTTAGCATAGAATGGAATAGACTTGTAGGAGAAAATTCTGTTAAAGTGCCAGATTTTCGAAAAGCTGATTTTAATAGCCTAAGAAATTTTTTGGGTCAAACTGATTGGAAAGTCTTGGGTATGGGGTGGGGGCCGGTCTTGGAGCGAGACATGAACCCAGCGATAGGTGACGTAAATGGGGATTTCGATGTGGATTCAATATATAACTTATTTAAGAATATTTTAAACAAAGCACAGGAACGTAGTATACCATACAAATTGAATAGATCGAATACTAATGACCCAATGTGGATAACAAAGAATTGAAGAACCTTATAGGTAAAAAGAGAGCTTGGTACAAAAGGATTAAAAATGGGGAGGTCACTTTAGAACAGAAATTCGTACAAATGGTTACAAATATTAAAAAAGAGATAAGGAAAGCAAAAAGAAACTATGAAGTTCGCATAGCAGGGCAAGCAAAGACAAATCCTAAAGGGTTTTTTCAGTTATATAGTACTAAGACTAGGGAAAGGATAGGTCCATTAAAAACTGAGACAGGTCAAATAACAGATAGTGATGAAGAGATGAGTAGTACTTTCAATAAATATTTTGTATCTGTATTTACTAAAGAGGAACTTAACAATATGCCTTCAGCCGAACAAGTCTATGTGGGTGGGGACGAGGACAGGTTGACGAGTTTAACAGTTACTAGGGAGGATGTTCTTAAACAAATAGTAAAACTCAAACGAAACAAATCCCCAGGGCCGGATGAAGTGTTTGCCAGGGTGCTTAAAGAATGCAAAGAGGAGCTTTGTGACCCACTGTCAACCATATTTAATAAATCAATAGAGTCAGGCAGAGTGCCAGAGTTTTGGAAAGTTGCTAAATGTGATACCAGTTTTTAAGAAAGGAGACAGATCACTTGCGTCTAACTATCGACCAATTAGCCTAACGTCTATTGTGGGAAAGTTACTCGAATCTATAATAGCAAAAAAAATTCGTCTTTATCTTGAAAAACATAAATTAATAATTGAGTCGCAACATGGTTTTATAAATGGCCGTTCATGTTTAACAAATTTGTTATCTTTTTATTCTACCATTGTTGAGGCAGTTGATAGTGGTAAGGATTGCGATGTTGTGTACCTTGACTTTAGCAAAGCTTTTGATACAGTGCCACATGAAAGACTGATTAAAAAGTTAGAGTCTCATGGTATTGGGGGTGCTATATTAAGCGTGATTAGGGCATGGCTATGCCAAAGGAAACAGAGAGTTAGTATAAATGGAGTCAAGTCAGAGTGGGA
Source organism: Procambarus clarkii (assembly GCF_040958095.1). NCBI lineage: Eukaryota > Metazoa > Arthropoda > Malacostraca > Decapoda > Cambaridae > Procambarus > Procambarus clarkii. Next base: position 8,428,461 of record NC_091230.1, on the reverse strand, counting down.
AAATGTTGTAAGTGGGGTGCCTCAGGGCTCTGTCCTGGGACCTCTGTTGTTTATAATATATATTATTTATATAAATGATTTAGATTCAGGTCTGAGTAGCAACATTTGCAAATTTGCCAATGATACAAAAAGCGGTAGGGAAATTAATTCGGAAGAAGACTCACTATCACTTCAAGTTGATCTAAATAGGGTTTCGAAATGGTCAAAGGGTTGGCAGATGCAGTTTAATGCTGATAAATGTAAAGTTCTGAGGATAGGTAATGATGATAGAGTTACAAGATACGAGCTAGATGGTGATGAGATTGCGAAAGGGATCTAGGAGTTATGATTAGTAAGAATTTGGAACAGAAGGATCAATGCATGATTGTTCGTAATAAGGCAAATAGGACACTCGGATTTATTTATCAAAACGTTAGTAACGGGACACCTGGTGTGGTTCTTAAGCTATATCTTGCTCTGGTTAGGCCCCATTTAGAATATGCATTTCAGTTTTGGTCGCAGTATTGTGAAATTTATATAAATTGACAGACGTGTCCAGCGTAGGATGACTAAGTTAATTCCCCAAGTTAGAAGTCTTTCCTGTGAAGAAAGATTAACAGAGCTTAAGTTGCATTCGCTGGAGGGTTGAAGAGTTGGGGGGGTGACATGATAGAGGTTTACAAGTGGATGAATTGACATAGCAAAGGGGATGTTGATAGGGTATTGAAAGTATCAACACAGAAAGGAACACGAAACAATGGGTATAAATTGGATAAGTTTAGATTGAGGTAAGACTTGGGTAAATACTGGTTCAGTATTTACATTGTAAACCTTAACTTTAGTATAGCCTTTGATTCTGTTCCTCATGGAAAGTTAATGAGGAGAGTGTAGGCATGAAATTGGTGGTAATTTTGTTAACTAAAGGTTATCATTAACATCTAAGCCTACACAAGAACCCGTTGTCATTGGGGTGTTCCAAGGGTCATCCTTCTGATCTCTGTTATGTATCGTGTATATAAAAAAATATATGACTTAAGTGAATTGGTCTACACAAAATCAGTAGAAATTCTAATGTAAATAGACACATCGTTGTACTTAGAAAGTTGAACAATTGTCTGAATATAAAATGATCTAAAAAGAATACCCGGTGGAACTCGGGTCAACCTGTGTACCAAAGATTTGTGTGCACATTTGTGTTTTGTGTCAGGCTTCCTGTTTTTGTTTCTTTAATACTCTCTCTCCCGTTCTCATGCCCTCTCATTCTTTTTATAGCTCTCCCCTTTGAGCGCTCTCTTTATTTTCGTCTTCTGTTCCTTCCGTTCTTTCTCCTTCCCTCTGTCCTTTTTTCTCCCTTCCCCCATTCCATCTCCAGCTCTACATCCTATTCTTTCACTTCATTATTTTTTGGGGGGATGGATAAATTCCTCAGATATAGACATGTGAAGGGGGAGGAAGTCCTATTTATATCCACCGAATCCACCTATTTAGCTGAGGGGATCCTCAGCTCCTATTTATATCCACCGAAACCCACACCTGTGACAGGTAAAAACATGATTTATTTCTAAAACAGCGCCATCTATTGCACGTAAGAGCAACTTACGCTATACTACATATGTTTCGATTCCATTTCAATGTTTCCAGTTTCGTGGATAAATTGAATTTTCATAGATTTCTATTTATTTTCATTTTGATTTAATTATTTTGTGTGACATTGTGTTGGAATTGAGCTTTGTTGTTCAGCATACCGCTCATTTCGTGAGTATAGTTTAATTGTTTTATTTTTTCATTTTTTTCATTTCGTTTTTTAATTGTTTTTCTTATATTTCAGTGATGGGAACATCAGATCATTTGATGTTCCTATTTTCTGATAGGAACATCAGATCATTTGGGAATGCATCGGACGAGGGAGTGGGGAATGGTGGGGAGGACGAGGGGGATTGGAGAAGGGGTAATGGAGTGGATGACGAGGGATGGGGGAGTTCAGGATGATGGGGACGAGGGGGCAGGGGAATGGAGATTGGTGGGGGAGAACAAGGGAAGAGGGAAGTGGGGGATGGTGGGGAGAACGTGGGGAAGGGGGAATGGTACGGAGGACGAGGGGACAGGGAAGTGGTAGATGGTGGAGAGGACAAGGGGTCTGTGGAGAGGGGAATGATCAGGAGGACGAGAGGATGGTGGAGTGATGGATGTTGGGGAGAACATAGGGATGGAGGAGGGAGGAAATGATGGGGAAGACGAGCGGACGGGGTAATGGCGAATGGTTGGGAGGACGAGGGGATGGGGTGTGAGGAATGGTTGGGAGGAGTAGGGGTTGGTGGAGGGGAAATGGTTTGGAAGACTGGGAGACAGGGGGAGGATTGCTGTTGCTCAGCAACGCACACGCGTTGCTGAGCCACAGCAACGAGTGGCCGGGCACAGCTAATCTATATATATAAAAATGGAAATGTTCGTTTGTTCAAAATCGCTAATCTCCGAAAGTTCTTCACCTATTGCTTTGAAATTTGCACACAATGTTCCATTCGCATCCGAGCGGGTTTTTATATACATACAATATTGATGTCACGTCTGTGATGGAAAAAACATGCTTTTTTGAAAAACTGTTTTTTTTCATATGTTTTTCGTGTGAGAGAAATCTTTGATACCTCTTTACCGATTGCTATGAAATTTTGACACGACGTTGCATTTGATTAGGCGCGCGTTTTTATATACCTACAACATACATGCCTCACCTGAGACAGGAAAATCATGCCTTTTTTGAAAAACAGCGCTATCTGTTGGATGTTAGAGCAACACGTTCTTTAATCTTTTAAAGTTCTTCACCGATTACTTTGAAATTCTGACACACCATTCTATTCGAATATGCGTGTGTTTTTAAATATCTACTATATAGATGCTACACCTGTGACAGGTAAAAACATTTTTTTTTTCAAAAACAGCACCATCTGTTGCATGAAATTGCAACAAACACATGCTATACTAAGTATGATACAAAATGAATTTCCATGTTTCTGATTGCATAGATTAATTTAATTTTCATACATTTCGATTTATTTTAATTTTCATTTAATTATTTTGTGTGACAATGTGTTGGAATTGAGCTGTGTTTTTTACCATAGCATTTATTTCGTAAATATAATTATAGATGCCACACCTGTGAAAGGATAATCATTCTCGTTTTGTTAAGAAACAGCACCACCTGTTGCACGTAAGAGATACACACGCTATACTAAATATGTTACATACTCCATTTCAATGCTTCCGATTGCATAGATAAATTTCATTTTCATACATTTCGATTTATTTTCATTTTGATTTAATTATTTTGAGTGACATTGCGTGGGAACTGAGCTATGTTGTTTACCATACCATTCATTTCATGAGTATAAGTATAGATGCCACACCTATGACAGGTATAAACATAATTTATTTTAAAAACAGTGCCATCTGTGGCACGTAGGAGCCACTTACATTATACTACATATGTTTCGAATCCATTTCAATGTTTCCAATTTCATTGATAAATTGAATTTTCATAGATTTCGATTTATTTTAGTTTGATTTCGTTGTTTTGTGTGACATTGCGTTGGCATTGAGCTTTGTTGCTCACCATACCGCTCATTTCTTGAATATAGATTATTATTTTTTATTTTTTTCATTTTTTTCATTTAGTTTTTTAATTGTTTTGCTTATATATCAGTGATGGGAACATCAGATCATTTGATGTTCCCAATTTTCTGATGGGAACATCAGATCATTTGAGAATGCATCGGATGAGGAAGTGGGGAACAGTGGGAAGGATGAGGGGACAAAAGTGGGATATGGTGGGGAGAACGAGGGGACAGGAGAGGGGGTAATGGTGTAGAGGACGAGGGAGTTCAGGATGGGGCAGGTGAATGGAGATTATGGGGGAGGACAAGGGGAGAGGGAAGTGGGGGATCGTGGGTAGAACGTGGGGACGGGGGAAGGGGGAATGGTAGGGAGGACGTGGGGACAGGGGAGTGGGAGATGGTGGAGAGAACAAAGGGTCTGTGGAGTGGGGAATGGTTAGGAGGGTGAGAAGACGGGGGATGTTGGGAAGAACATAGGAATGGTTGAGGACGGAAATGGTGGGGACTGTTACCTATCGTACGTTACGGCTCGTGACTCTACAGCAGCCAAACTTTAATTACGTCTAGGGATACGACACAACTGCTGTTCTCAATAGCGAATCACCAGTATAACCCCTTGATAAGTAATGAGCACAAAATAAATCTTCATTAGGACTGAAGAATAGATACACAATCTTATTCACATATATATTAAATAAATCTCAATAGCAAACAGATGATTATATGGTCACAATATATCACATTAAAAATATCACTGTATCTTCCAGACATTAAATTACAATTATAATATATATGGCTATGACAGAACAAAATGTATAACTTAACTCCAAGATGTTATCTCTCTGGTTCCCGTTCAGCTACTGAATAAAATAACGCGGGAGTCAAAACAGATTGCCTTGCCCCGCGAACAATTTGCCAAAGTTACAATATTTATTATTTCAACAATGGAGCAATACATTGTGACAAGAGTAATCTTAAACTAACTTAATGAATAATTAATACATATTGATATACAAAAACAAAGCAATTGTTTCTTTACATAGTAATTAAAATATGCATACAGAAGAGAATAATGGCATGCACCCCAGCAACGGACGATCCCACGACAATTTGCCAGATACAGTTCACTCAATTATTATTCACCTCTGTTACCCACTTATGATCACATATAAATCATTAGTTCCCGTGGGAAAACTGATCACACAAAGAAATAAAACAATCATTCCCACGATACGTTGGGCCTAACGCCAACACTGTAACATGAATGTGCATTTGCATAGAACATATAAGTATATCAATATACATGCTTGTAATTTACATACAATTATAAATGTACATATTAATATATTTACTTACGTATCTATTAGGAGTACGTAACACTTCCACCTCCAAGAAAAAAAATGCAATGGATTGAAGATCAATGGCATTTTTTCCGAAGTAAAAATGTTAAGTAAAAAGAAACATTTCATTTATGGTACATCAAAACTTCTTGACAAAGCATCAGCAATAACATTTTGTCTGCCTGGAATATGTTTGATTTCTACATTAAATTCCTGCAAAAACAATGACCAGCGCAGAATTCGTTGGTTCTTGACTTTCATCATATTTATAAAGATAAGGGGGTTGTGGTCTGTAAATACTAACACTTTATTTCCTGATAAGTAAATCTCAAACTTCTTAATTGACAATATAAGACCCAACGCCTCCTTTACTACCACGGAATAATTTCTCTGAGCTGCATTAAATTTTCTAGAATAATAATACACAGGATGCTCAATCTGGTCTAAACCAACTTGAATAAGCACAGCACCTATTCCAACATCTGACGCATCAATGTGTAATATAAATGGTTTATCAAATTGGGGACTAGCAAGAATAGGTGAGGTGGACAATATGCCCTTTAGGTTCTGAAAAGCATTCTGACAATCTTGTGTCCACTGAAACTTTACTTGCTTGCGTAACAAGTTTGTCAAAGGAGCAGCTACTGTTGAAAAATTTCTACAATAACGCCTATAGTATGCACACATACCAATAAACCGTTGGACTCCTTTCTTATTGGTCAACACTGGGTAGTCCACAATGGCTTGAATCTTATCTTGTAAGGGGATAATCTTACCTTGTCCTACCTCGTGTCCAAGATAAGTTATCGTACCTTTTGCCCAACTACACTTATTCATGTTTATGGTTAACTTTGCGTTTTTCAACACTGTAAACAAGTTCTTAAGGCCTAAGAGATGATCGGCCCAATTCTTACTGTACAAAACAATGTCATCAAGGTAGGCCCTACAATCTGGCACATCCTTGAGTAAGAAATTCATGAGTCTTTGAAAAGTAGCAGGTGCATTTCTCAACCCGAATGGCATGACATTAAATTCATACGCACCATCAGGTGTAACAAAAGCAGTAACCTCTCTAGCATACTCTGTTAATGGAATTTGATAATACCCTTTTGACAAATCAAGCTTACTTACATATTCGGCATGACCTATGGACTCTATACATTCTTCCAACAAGGGTAAAGGAAAAACGTCCACTGTAGTGTTCTTGTTCAGTTTCCTGTAATCCACGCACAATCTCCAGGTTCCATCTGGTTTTGGCACTAACAAACACGGAGAGCTCCAAGTACTTTGACTTGGCCGAATGAAATCATGCTGGAGCAGATATTCCACTTCTGCTTGTATAATTTTCCTCTTTTCGGGATTCACTCGGTACGGATGTTGTCGAATGGGGGTGCTGTCCAGGAGCTGAATGTCGTGTGTGATGAGGTGGGTCTGGGTAGGAACCTCCCCAAACAGAGATGTATGGTTGTCCAGCAGAACCTGGAACTCATCACGTTGTTCCTCCTGTAAATGACATAGCATCTCCCTGCCTTGGAACTGGAAGAGAGAAGTTGGATATTAACATCATGTCTCTCACTACAATTATCCTCAGGTGGTAACTCTTCCCGACTAAAACAAGCTACTACACCAGGTCCAACATAAGCTTTTAATCTGTTAATGTGCACAGTCATTTGGGGTTCTGAAAGATTAAGGTTAATTAGTTTATAAGTTAGGTCTCCCACCTTGTCTACCACTTGGTAGGGTCCTGCGAACTTATGGGACATGGAAGTCCCCATACGAGGTTTCAACACCAACACCAAATCTCCGACATCAAACGACCTTAGCTTAGCTTTGAACTTCTTGTCATATCTTACTTTCATGGCTTGTTGAGTCCTTCCCAGATGTTCTTTCGCCAACTCACGAGCCCGACACAACTTTGCCTTGACCTCACTCAAGTACAATCCACTCTGATGAACAGAGACATCTCCCAACAACTTTTCTTGTAGCATTTTAAGAGGACCTCTTACTTGGTGACCAAACACTAGTTCAAAGGGTGAACAGCCCAATGACTCTTGTAGCCCTTCTCTAGCAGCAAACAACACAAAGGGGAGATTCTCATCCCAATTACGTGGATGAGTTTCTCCGGTTGTCTTCAGCATTTGTTTCAAAGTCTGGTGGAAACGTTCAAGTCCACCTTGGCTTTGGGGATGATATGGACTGGATAATTTGTGCCGAATCCCTCGGGATTCGCAAAAAGTTCTGAAAACTTTAGAAACAAAATTTCCCCCATTATCACTCTGAATAACTCTAGGCATTCCAAACAACGAAAAGAATCTTTCAAGACACTTGATGAGATTATGAGCCTTGGTATTCCGTAGAGCATAAGCTTCAGGAAATCTAGTAGTCATACACATGAGAGTGAACAAAAACATGTTACCCGATTTAGTCTTAGGTAAAGGACCCACACAATCAATTACAACATGAGTAAATGGTTCATCAGGAACTACAATAGGTTGCAATGGTGCTCTAGGTACAGATTGATTTGGTTTACCAACAATTTGACAGGGTATACAGTTATGACAATATCTGACCACGTCTTTCTTTAACTTTGGCCAGAAAAAATATTTACTTATCTTATGGTACATATTCGTGATACCTTGATGACCTCCCATGGGGTCATCATGTGCAGCCTGCAGGACCTGCCTACGATAATCATTGGGGACAACGAGTTGGGTTCTAATCTCACAATCCTCTGAAGAGGGAGTTCCCTTGGGTCTCCACCTTCTCATCAGAAGTCGATCCTTGAAGAAGAAACCCGTCCCTTCCTCCAATGCATCAATATTATCAGGAGCCTCAGAAATACACTTACTTAAACTAGGATCAGTAGTCTGTACAACACTTAAGGGCAATGACTCAGACTCAGCAGCGAGCGAGCGGGCAAGAACCTAGTAGCTTGATCTCTTTTCCCGATTGATCAGAATAAAATGGAGTCATAGCTACTTCGGCCTCACTCTCGACAACTGGCGCACTGGAGACAAGCGGGCAAGGTACAGATAGTTCAGCCTCCTCACCTTCACTTTCCTTGTGATTTAGGTTCGGCGGGGCTTCTACTACGGCCTCACTCTCATCATCCAGTCGAGTCATAAAAGAATCCTCAAGATCCACCTCCCACTCTTTTACTGAAGGGGTCCTGGTCTTGGGAACAGCAACCTCAGTGAAGACAGGATTACTCTCACCTGTTTTTCCCATTGATCTAGTAACAACACAAGCAGGGTAAATAATATCATCATCTGCTTCCGGTTGAGCCCACGACATTATGGGGTTTAGTTAACATGATGGGACACTTGGGCCCTACAACCATTTGGTTGCCAAAATCATTACCTAGAATAATGTCTACCCCAGGAATGGGCAGTTGTTTACTTACACCAACATTACACCATCCTGAAGTATATTTAGAATCAAGGTTAACTTGCAATAAGGACACTGGTTGCACACTTCCGGCAATACCTTGGAGAAGCACAACTTCACCCAGATCTCGGGTGTCAACATCATCAAGTACCTTCTGGGTAATAAGAGACTGTGAAGCTCCAGTATCACGGAGTAATTGAACAGTCTTATGTCTACCATTAGTACATAATAAGGTACCTGTGGAAATATAGGGTTTGAATTCAGCCATTCAATTGGGACTGACTGTAATACATGAAGAATTAATAGGTTGCACTCCTTTACTCATAATAAGACCAGTTGGTCGTAGTTCAGGATGCAAACTAAAACATGAAGAAATCACATGCCCCCTTCTCTTACAATGGGTACAATGTTTGACAGTGGACACACTGGTAGAACCAACTGCCGGTTTAGAATTAGCATTACTAGGCTTAGATGATCCTGGCAATGGAGTAACCATCTTAGGGTTAGTAAGAGAAGAGTTCACGGGAGTAACTGTCGCACCAGGAGGAGACTTATACTGATAAGGAGTTCGGTGAGCATTGAAATTTACTCTACGACTAGACTTAGGTGAAGTGGCCGTAAACGGGGCCTTAGTCAGCAACTCATGCTCATCCGCGAGCTTTGACAGCTCATCAATATCTGTTACATTCTTTTGTTCTGCCATAAAAGTAGACAACTGGTCTGGGAGACATGACAATACTTCTTCCATTATAAGAAGATTCTTTAGAGCATCAAAATCAGTGATTGCAAGTGACTTTAACCATCTGTTGCAAAAATTCGTCTTCTGACGAGTAAAATCTGCTATTGTCTGATCCCTTATCCTCCGTAGGTTTCTGAACTTTTGCCTGTGTGCCTCTGGATTTAACTGGTACGCATTTAGGATGCTTTTCTTTACAAAGTCATAATCAAAGCTATGAGTGTCAGGTAGGGATGTGAAAACCTCCTGACTACGCCCCTTAAATTGAGACTGCATAATGGCTACCCACTGATCCCTTGGCCAGTTCATACTGATGGCAATTTTATAAAAATGTGCAAAGAAAACCTCAGGATCCTCCTCATTGAACTTGGGCAACTCTATATACTTATTCATCCTGATGGGATTATTATCACTATTTGTTGAAACATTACTAGTATTTCCATGCCCAGCTGCCATACGCTGTGCTTCAAGCCTGAAGTTAGTGTTAGCCATTTGTTGTTGAATCTCTAATTGTTGCTTCTTTGTGGCTTCTATTTGCAACTGTGCCGCAATTTCTAAACGCCTAGTCTCCAGCTCCCTTTGCTGAGCTTCAGCCTCTAATATTTTCTGTTGCTGTTGAGCTTCAATCTCTCTTTGACGAGCTTCAGCCTCTAATATTTTCTGTTCCCTTTGAGCTTCAAGCTTAGCATTGGCTATTTGCGCTTCTAACTCAAGACGCTTTAACGTCATCTGATCACTCGACTCCTCTCTTAACTCCTCTAGAATTTCTTCCTCTAACTCCCCATTCTCAACAAAATGCGTCACAATGACTTTCAATATTTGGGCTTTAACCATTCTATTGCTGGCGGTCAAATCCAACTGATTTGCCATTTGTATTAACTCAGTCTTTTTAAGGTTCTGAATCCCTTCAAAGTCTGGTTGAGCCACCAACGCTGCAACTTTCTCCTCCATCGTTACTAACACTTGGCACTTGATTCACAAAAATAATTAAAACAATGGGACTGCACTATACTTCACTGTAAAATTGTCACCACACTGAAAATTCGCTTGGCCTCACTGCACAAACAAAATATATAGGATGACTTCAAAATCGTGAAACGTTGTTACTTGACACACAGGAAGGCTTGCTTGGCACATGGAATAGTTCTTACGAAACACACAGAGACACTTGACACACTGGTACCTAGGAAGGCAAGGTTAGATTAGCATAGTTAAGTTAAAGTGGGAACGATATTTCCCGGCACAGGCCCCCATAACTCTTTGTTACCTATCGTACGTTACGGCTCGTGACTCTACAGCAGCCAAACTTTAATTACGTCTAGGGATACGACACAACTGCTGTTCTCAATAGCGAATCACCAGTATAACCCCTTGATAAGTAATGAGCACAAAATAAATCTTCATTAGGACTGAAGAATAGATACACAATCTTATTCACATATATATTAAATAAATCTCAATAGCAAACAGATGATTATATGGTCACAATATATCACATTAAAAATATCACTGTATCTTCCAGACATTAAATTACAATTATAATATATATGGCTATGACAGAACAAAATGTATAACTTAACTCCAAGATGTTATCTCTCTGGTTCCCGTTCAGCTACTGAATAAAATAACGCGGGAGTCAAAACAGATTGCCTTGCCCCGCGAACAATTTGCCAAAGTTACAATATTTATTATTTCAACAATGGAGCAATACATTGTGACAAGAGTAATCTTAAACTAACTTAATGAATAATTAATACATATTGATATACAAAAACAAAGCAATTGTTTCTTTACATAGTAATTAAAATATGCATACAGAAGAGAATAATGGCATGCACCCCAGCAACGGACGATCCCACTACAATTTGCCAGATACAGTTCACTCAATTATTATTCACCTCTGTTACCCACTTATGATCACATATAAATCATTAGTTCCCGTGGGAAAACTGATCACACAAAGAAATAAAACAATCATTCCCACGATACGTTGGGCCTAACGCCAACACTGTAACATGAATGTGCATTTGCATAGAACATATAAGTATATCAATATACATGCTTGTAATTTACATACAATTATAAATGTACATATTAATATATTTACTTACGTATCTATTAGGAGTACGTAACAGGGACAACGAGCGGACAGGGGAGTGGGGAATAGTTGGGAGGACGAGGGGACAGGGAGCTGCAGAATGGGTGGGATGCCAGAGGTTGGGGGAGGGGGAATAGTTTGAAGGACTGGGAGACAGGGGGAGGTTTGCTGTTGATCAGCAATGCACATGCATTGCTAAGCCACAGCAACGAGTGGTCGGGTACAGCTAATAAATAAATAAATATAAAAATGTTCGTTTGTTCAAAATCGCAAATCTCCAAAAGTTCTTTGACAATTGCTTTGAAATTTTCACTCAATGTTCCATTCACATAAAAGCGTTTATATATATATATATATATATATATATATATATATATATATATATATATATATATATATATATACTATATAGATATCACGTCTGTGACGGGAAAAAACGTGCTTTTTAAAAAAAAAAAAAATCATGTGAGAGAAATCTTTGAAACCTCTTAACCAATTGCTTCGAAATTTTGTCACAACATTGCATTCAAATAGGTGTGTTTTTTATATACCTACTATATACATGCCATTATCTGTGACAGGAAAAAACTGGCTTTTTTGAAAAACAGTACCATCTGTTGGATGTAAGAGCAACACACCCTGTAATGTCCCAAAGTTCTTCACCAATTGCTTTGAAATTCTGTCACAACGTTCCATTTGTATATGCCCGTGTTTTTATATACCTACTATTTAGATGCTCCACCTGGTACAGGTAAAAACATGTTTTTTTTTTTAAAAACAGCGCCATCTGTTTGCACGTAATAGCAACACACACGCTATACTAAACATGTTATGAAATCTATTTCAATGTTTCTGATTGCATTGATAAATTAAATTTTCATAGATTTTGATTTATTTTAATTTTTATTGAATTATTTTGTGTGACAGTGTGTGTTGGAATTCGGCTGTGTTGTTTGCCATACCGTTCATTTCCTAAGTATAAGTTGCCTTATTACGAACATTCATGCATTGATCCTTTTGTTTGAAAATTTTTACTAATCATAACTCCCAGATCCTTTTCGCAATCTCAACACCATCTAGCTCGTATCTTGTAACTCTATTATCATTACCTAGCCACAGAACTTTACATTTATCAGCATTAAACTGCGTCTGCCAATCGTTTGACCATTTCAAAACCCTATTTAGATCAACTTGAAGTGATAGTGAGTCTTCTTCCGTGTTAATTTCCCTATCGATTTTTGTATATCTGCAAATTTGCAAATGTTGCTACTCAAACCTGAATCTAAATAATTTATAGGTTATTAACAACAGAGGTCCCAGGACAGAGCCTTGAGGTACTCCACTAACAATATTATCCCACTCTGACTTAACCCCATTTATACTCTTTGTTTCCTTTGGAATAGCCATGCCCCAATCCAACTTAATATAGCACCCCCAATACCACGAGCCTCTATTTTTTAATCAGTCTTTCATGTGGCACTGTATCAAAAGCTTTGCTAAAGTCAAGGTACACAACATCACAATCTTTACCACTATCAACTGCCTCAACTATACTGGAATAAAAAGATAGCAAATTTGTTAAACATGAACGGCCATTTGTAAAACCATGCTGCGACTCATTTATTAATTTATGTTTTCAAGATGAAGACGAATTTAATTTACAGTTATCGATTCAAGTAACTTTCCTACAATAGACGTTAGGCTAATTGGCCGATAGTTTGATGCAAGTGATCTATCTCCTTTCTTAAAAATTGGTATCACATTAGCTACCTTTTACGACTCTGGCACTCTACCTAACTCTATTGATTTATTAAATATGGTAGACAGTGGCTCGGAAAGCTCCTCTTTGCATTCTTTAAGCACCCTAAGCACTTTAAGCACCTGGGGGAGCCGGCCGGCCGAGCAGACAGCACGCTGGGCTTGTGATCCTGTGGTCCTGGGTTCGATCAGAGGCGCCGGCGAGAAACAATGGGCAGAGTTTCTTTCACCCTATGCCCCTGTTACTTAGCAGTAAAATAGGTACCTGGGTGTTAGTCAGCTGTCACGGGCTGCTTCCTGGGGAAGCCTGGTCAAGGACCGGGCCGCAGGGACACTAAAGCCCCGAAATCAACTCAAGATAACCTCAAGATAACCCTGGCAAACACTTCATCTGGCCTTGGGGATTTGTTTGATTTTAGATTTACTATTTGTTTAATTACATCCTCCCTGGTAACTGCTAAACTATTCAACCTGTCCTCGACCCCACCCACATATACTTGTTCGACTGAAGGCATATTGTTAAGTTCCTCTTTAGTAAATACAGATATAAAATTTTTATTAAAAATACTACTCATCTCCTCGTCATTATCCGTTATTTGACCTGTCTCAGTTTTTAATCAACCTATCCTTTCCCTAGACTTAGTTCGATATAACTGAAAAAAAACCTTTAGGATTTGTCTTCACTTGCCCTGCTATGCGAACTTCGTGGTTTCTCTTTGCTTTCCTTATCTATTTTTTAACATTTCTAACCAGTTGTACGAATTCCTGTTCTAAACTAACTTCCCCATTCTTAATCCTTTTGTACCACGCTCTCTTTTTACCTAAGAGGTTCTTCAGATCATTTGTTATCCACTTTGGATCATTAGTATTCGATCTATTCAATTTCTATGGTATACTACGTTCCTGGGCTTTGTGTAGAATATTTTTAAATATGTTGTATTTTGAATCCACATCGAAATCTATTTTTCCGTCACCTGTCACTGGGTTCACGTCTAGCCCACACCCCATCCCCAAGACATTCCAATCTATTTGATGCAAAAAAATTCTTAGGCTATTGAAATCAGCTTTTCGAAAATCAGGCACTTTAACAGAATTTTCTCCTACAAATATATTTCATTCTATGCTAAATCTGATTTCTTTATGATCACTGTTCCTTAGCTCACTCCCTATTTCCATGTATTTAATTTGTGTTTCCCTGTTAGTTAACACTAAATCTAAAATATTATTTCCCAGCGGTGGTTCCTCAATATGATGCGTAAGAAAGCAATCGTCAATTAATTCTAGAATGTCTTCTGCTTCATTATTCCCTGTTGTGTTCACCCAGTTTATTCCTCTAAAATTAAAGTCTCCCATGACACAAATGCTGTTAGACCTAGATGCTCTAGATATTTCATCCCATAGTTACTTTGCTTCCATCTGTCAAAATTTGGTGGCCTGTATATAGTTCAAATTAAAAGATTATGTGCTTTGTCGTTTAATTCTATCCAAATAGTTTCTGTGTGTGGCTTAGTTTTGATTCCCTCTTTGAGTCTACATTTCATATTATCCCTGACATATATGGCTTTAGCAAATAGTTCCTTATATTCTACATTCATCCACGTTTCGGTAAGTGCAATAATATCTATTTTTTCTGTACAGACAAGAGCATTTAAATCGTTTATTCTGTTTCATAGACTTCTATTGTTCGTATAATATACCCTAAGTGTATTGTTATTTTGTGGCTCCATTCCTTCCCTTATCATTTTGCCTAGTTGTTTCTCCAGCAAACACGTATCTTTATTACCTTCTTTCGCCATATCAATTCCCATACCACTATCTACTAACAGTTTAAACCCAAACAAATCTCTCCCATCACAGGTTCCAACGTGTTGGCAACAGCACCAACCCAATCCCTGGATAGATGCACCCCATCACGAGCATACATGCATTTCTTCCATAGAAGTGTTCCCAGTTATCTATGAAAGATATTGCATTTGATTTGCAATATCTATCCAGAGGCCAATTGACACCATGTGCCCTCAACAACCATTCATTTCGAACACCCTTTCTTGGAAGAATGCCACATATGATCGGAATTCCTCCCTTGCTCCTAACTACTTCTATGGCTGTCTCAAACCTCTGTATCAGTTCCTCACTTCTAACTCATCCAACATCATTTACACCAGCACTGATGCAAATAATGGGTTTGTTCGCATTTTCAACCATAATATCATTCATGTTGTTCACAATGTCACCAATTCCAGCTCCCGGATAGCAAACCCTTATCATGTTCCCCCATTCTCGGGCTCAATAAGTTCTATCCAAATACCGTACCTGGGAGTCTCCCACAACTAAAATTGGCTTAGGTACTTCCTTTACTCTTTGAAGGGCTTGCGCTTCGTTGCTTTCCCTTTCGCGTGAACCGCAGGCTCACCACAGCACTCGTCTACTAACACGGCAAATGAATTAGAAGTCCTTAGGACGTCTGTCGACGGCCTTGTCAAGGTCTTCTTAAGACCCCTTTCCTTTACGACTCTCCACGACGAAGTCTTTTTAATATTGGTCTCCTCATTCGTTTCTTTTTGATGCTGTTTCCGCTGTCGTACCTTCCACCGTAGGGAATACAACTCTGCTCTCAGAGCTCCAGCTAGGTTCATCAGTTCCTTCACCAAACCTTCCATTATTGCAATAATAATATTACTACAATCGTAACATAAGAACAAAGGTAAGTGCAGATGGCCTTTTGGCCCATACGAGGTAGCTCCTATTTATAACCAACCAATTCCACTCAAATACATGTCAAACCCATGCTTGAAACTATCAAGGGACCCCACCTCCACCACGTTACATGGTAATTGGTTCCACAAATCAACAACCATGTTACCGAACCAGTATTTTCCCAAGTCTTTCCTAAATTTAAACTTATCCAAATTATACCCATTGTTTCGTGTTCTGTCTTGTGTTGATATATTTAATATCTTATTAATATTCCCTTTGTTATGTCCAATCATCCATTTGTAAACCTTTATCATGTCACCCCTAACTCTTCACCTTTCCAGTGAATGCAATTTAAGCTTTGTTAATCTTTCTTCATATAAAGGATTTCTAATTTGGGGAATTAACTTTGTCATCTTACGCTGGACACGTTCAAATGAATTTATATCCATTCTATAGTACGGCGACCAAAACTGAACTGCATAATGTAAATAGGGCCTAACCAGAGCTAGATATAGCTGAAGAACCACACCAGGTGTCTTGTTACTACCGCTTCGATTAATAAATCCAAGTGTCCTATTTGCCTTATTACGAACATTCATCCATTGATCCTTTTGTTTTAAATTCTTACTAATCATAACTCCCAGATCCCTTTCGCAATCTCAACACCATCTAGCTCGTATCTTGTAACTCTATCATCATTACTTAGCCTCAGAACTTTACATTTATCAGCATTAAACTGCATCTGTCAATCTTTTGACCATTTCAAACCCCAATTTAGATCAACTTGAAGTGATAGTGAGTCCTCCTCCGAATTAATTTCCCTACCGATTTTCGTATCATCGGCAAATTTGCAAATGTTGCTACTCAAACCTGAATCTAAATCATTTATATATATTATAAACAAAAGAGGTCCCAGGACAGAGCCTTGAGACACTCCCCTTACAACATTTTCCCACTCTGACTTGACTCCATTTATACTAACTCTCTATTTCCTTTGGTATAGCAATGCCCTAATCCAGCTTAATATAGCACCCCCAATATCATGAGCCTCTATCTTTTTAATCAGTCTTTCATGTGGCACTGTATCAAAAGCTTTGCTAAAGTGAAGGTACACAACATCACAATCCTTACCACTATCAACTGCCTTAGTTATGCTAGAATAAAAAGATAACAAGTTTGTTAAACATGAACGGCCGTGTTGCGAGTCAATTATTAATTTATGTTTTTCAAGATGAAGACGAATTTTATTTGCAATTATCGATTTGAGTAACTTTCCCACAATAGACGTTAGGCTAATTGGCCGATAGTTTGACACAAGTGATCTATCTCCTTCCTAAAAAACTGGTAGCACATTAGCAACTTTCCATAACTCTGGCACTCTGCCTGACTATCGATTTATTAAATATGGTAGACAGTGGTTCGCAAAGCTCCTCTTTGCATTCTTTAAGCACCCTGGCAAGAACTTCATCCGGCCCTGGGGATTTGTTTGGTTTGAGTTTTATTATTTGTTTAATTACATCCTCCCTGGTAACTGCTAAACTAGTCAACATGTCCTCGTCCCCACCCACATAGACTTGTTCGGCTGAAGGCATATTGTTAAGTTCCTCTTTAGTAAATACAGATATAAAACATTTATAAAAAATACTACTCATCTCTTCATCACTGTCTGTTATTTGACCTGTCTCAGTTTTTAATGGACCTATCCTTTCCCTAATCTTTGTCCGGTATAACTGGAAAAAACCGTTAGGATTTGTCTTCGCTTGCTCTTCTATGCGAACTTCATAGTTTATTTTTGCTTTCCTTATCTCTTTTTTAGTATTTCTAACCAGTTGTACGAATTCCTGTCCTAAACTGACTTCCCCATTCTTAATCCTTTTGTACCACGCTCTCTTTTTACCTATAAGGTTCTTTGGATCCTTTGTTATCCACTTTGGATCATTAGTATTCGATCTATTCAATTTATATGGTATACTACATTCCTGGGCTTTGCTTAGAATATTTTTAAATAGGTTATATTTTGAATCCACATCGAAACCCCCTTTTACTTCACCTATCTCTGGGTTCACGTCTATGTTTAATACCGGTTCACACCCCATACCCAAAACTTTCCAATCTATTTGACCCAAAAAAATTCTTAGCTATTGAAATCAGCTTTTCGAAAATCAGGCACTTTAACAGAATTTTCTCCTACAGATCTATTCCATTCAATGCTAAATCTGATTTCTTTATGATCACTGTTCCCTAGCTCACTCCCTATTTCGATGTCCTTAATTTGTGGCTCCCTGTTAGTTAACACTAAATCTAAAATATTATTTCCCCGCGTTGGTTCCTTAATGTGTGGCGTAAGAAAGCAATCATCAATTAATTCTAGAAAATCTTCTGCTTCATTATTCCCTGTTTTGTTCATCCAGTTTATTCCACTTAAATTAAAGTCACCCATGACATAAATACTGTTAGATCTAGATGCTCTAGATATTTCATCCTATAGATGCTTTCCTTCCATTTTGTCTAAATTTGGTGGCCTATATATAACTCCAGTTTTGATTCCCTCTTTGAGACTACATTTCAAATTGTCCTTAACATATATGGCTACTCCCCCTCCTCGTCTAATATATCTATCTGTGTGAAATAATTTAAATCCATTTATTTGATATTCAGCTAATAGCTCTCTATTTTCAACTTTCATCCACGTTTCGGTAAGTGCAATAATATCTATTTTTTTTATCACATCTGTGAAACTGAAGCAAAGGCGCCACTATTGCACAACTTAGTGGAATGTGAAGCTACTGAACCCCTGCGCATCAAATCCAACATTAATCCAAGGACAGCAGCTGCATTAGATGCACATTCCACCGCGACTACAATGGTTAGAAAATCTGTTGAGGAATGGGACTCATTAGTGAGCATTCTGCATCTACATCCGCCACCAAGATAATGTTAATAAAACAAGATTAAAACCAGTGCACTAAAACAGAAGCGATAAATAAGCAGGGAAAAAGGAGAAGTCCTCTCCTCCATTTTAAACTTAGACCCAAATATCACAGGAAAAAGGTTATTATGTATAACCAAACTCAATTACGGGCTTACCATAGCCCGTGCTACATGGACACTTCGTGGTTTTATTAGTTATCTTAATCAAGGATGCTGTGGGACATTTGGGGCTTGAATCTAATTATTTAAATATTAATGTAGTAAATTAAATTACGAAGGACCACCCGCTTTTATAGTAAAGAGGGAAACTGAGAAATTATGATCATTTGATAATTCCTAGATGAACCAGTAACTATGGATAAAATACTAGAGAATATGATCATAGAAATAATTAATGGGCTGTATAATTAAATGAATCAAACCTCAAACACCTACATTGGGGGGTTATTACTGGAACTCAGTACGTCCAGGAACTAGTGTGGTTCGTTCACTAATCCAAGATATAATAATCTAATCCTATGAATAATTGTGAAATCATTGTCATTATCATTAATGGGAACATAGATTATGAATATAATAATAATAATCATAATAAACGCATGTCAATCCAATAAACAGAGTTCTGCATATAAAGAATTACAAATAATAAATTAGAGGAATACAAAGGAATCTTAGCTTAATGACGATTCCTTAAAGTGAGTCACGACGCTTCCTCTAATTCTCCTGGGCTCGGCATGGAACCCTTAGAAGCTGGATAACATGGGAGTGGGCAGCTAGGAGAATTCTTCTCACATGCTGCAAAATAAATGTTTACAGTAGCAACTAATTAAACTACTGGGTTTCTATGTTCAATAAATTAATATTAATAATGGGTGAAGGATAATGACCTGTGATTTGTTGTTGTTATGCGTCGTCACGACAAACTACCCAGCTATAATTCTACACCCTATCAGATGCATCAAATAAGGATAAGATACTTAGCTAAAATGGGCACTGTGTAAGTTTAAGTTTGCCGAAATTCGCGTCCCAGGCTCTGGCTTAGCCTATCCTGGATAATGACGCGCTTCACTGGCCAGTCACGTGGAGTCACAAAGAACCAGATTAAATAGGTTCCTTGTATGACACTGACACCAGGTGAAGATATTGTCTGCAAGGCTCTTCACGCCTCACAGTGGCGACTTTCTTCGGGAGAATGGATAGCGTTTACCCTGATGGCTGGGTAATGGCGTCTCCTCGTGAGCAACACGTGAACAGGTCCGCTCGGGAGCGTCTCAACACGTGTACTGGCGTCCTCTCCCTGCCCGCTCTGCGTCTCGCTTTCATTAACCAAGTTATTATTATGGATATTAGCATTTCTCGTGGTTGTGCTTGAAATGCTCGAGTTAGGACGGGTTTATCATTTGGAAGAGTTAAATATTATTATTTGCCAGTTCAGTGAGAGTGAACATATAATGGAGAAGAATTAATGTCTCTCCAGGGCATTCACGTGTGACGTTAATTTTTATTACTAGATAACTGTTATGACTTTAACGCTCTATTCGGCTTTAGTTGGAGGTCAATTTATCTGTAATTAATTATCACACAGAACACCGTTTGTTATAGAGAATCGAATTCAATTCTCAGGCACATTGGACATAAATGTGTTTATTACAATGAAATCTGACGCAATACTGGCGTCGGGTAACGTAAGAATTCTAGCCTATTGTACAGATGTAATTATTAGTACATGTGAATTCTACGTTGTGTTAATTTTACTTACTACAATGATTAGTAGAATTAGTAATAATTAATGAGAATACAACAGTGTTGTATTCGGTGTTGGAAATTTCCAACATAACTCCGGGGGGAGGATTCTAGGGTCGTAGTGTACTGTGGAGTACTGACCTATCCCGAAGTTGGTATTAATATTAGTATATTAGTAGGTTAGTGGGTTATTAGTGGGTTCCAAGGGGTTGTCATAGCCAGGGGGTGGTAATGGGGGACGAGCTCCCATGACCTATAAAATGCTCCTATACGGCATGCGTCTCAAATAGCCTCTGACAACCAAGTCCAACTCCTGGCCTGCACGGGTGGCTTAGTCTAAGTCCGGCGGAACTGCTTTTACCGACAGGAGAAGGGGCGAGGGCGTGCCTCTGGCGCCTTAAAACCAGCTGCTCCGGGTAGATGGGACTCGATAGCCTGGGAAGGCAGCCCATCTAGGGGAAGGAAAACCCTGATTTTAAACCTCCGCTGCCTTGCGGCCATACCCTTGTTTTTGGGAAGGCTTCAGGAGTCAACCTCGAGGAAAAATCCGGAGTTGGAGCCCCTAAGGCAGTTCGTTGTTGACGTCGACCTCGTTCTGGCAGCTCCTGCGACGTTGCTGGAACCATGCGTATTGGCATTTGCCTCTCTATTGGATAATTTCAGCAACGTGGAGAGGGGGGACCTGCTGCATGGGTAACAGCTTCTCCTCCATATCTACCTACCCAGGCTTTGCGCCCTGGAGAGGACACTCCAGCTTCGCCTCACAGCGTCGAACCAACACGGGAAGCGACAGTCTACCGGTTTTAAGTCTTCTGCTCGATTGGCGAAGAGTGTGACGCCAGGGGTTGCTTCCGACGGTGGGAGGGGTCATCGCGCCCCACTGGGCAGCTACCGCCCGCCTCAAGCTGGGCAAACCCCAGCCAATAAGGTGTTGCCTCGCCACGGTCCGTTAACCTCACTGGGTGCGTGGGGTTTAGGGTGAAAACTGACAAGCGGCCCGACAACTTTGCACCAAGCAATACCAAACCAAAGAAGAAAATATCAACTGCCCTAAAGCTGGGCACATGGAACGTCAGGACACTGACACCAGGTTTCTCTGACGACCTGCAAGAAATCAATGACGCCCGAAAAACAGCAATCATCGATAGGGAGCTGAGCAAGCTGCAGATGGATATTGTTGCTCTCCAAGAGACCAGGCTCCCAGGATCAGGATCTGTGAGAGAGAGGACCTTCTCTTTCTTCTGGCAAGGAAAACCTCCAGATGAGACCAGAGAACATGGTGTGGGATTTGCCGTCAGGAATGCACTGTTGGGACACATTATGCCACCGATGGGGGAAACCGAACGAATTCTGTCTCTGCAACTGTACTCCCAAACAGGACCAGTCAATGTAATTAGTGCATATGCACCAACCCTGACTTCTCCAGCAGAGGCAAAGGAAAAATTCTACGATGACCTCAACAGAGTCATAGCGAGAATCCCTGTAAAGGAGCCACTGTTCATCCTCGGCGACTTCAACGCCAGAGTGGGTGCCGAGCACAACATTTGGCCCACTTGCCTGGGTCAATTCGGCATAGGAAGGATGAATGAGAACGGGCAACGTCTGCTAGAACTCTGCTGCCTTCATGGTCTTTGTGTCACCAACACGTTCTTCGGCACAAAGCCTCAACACCGAGTATCTTGGAGACACCCCAGATCCAAGCACTGGCACCAGCTTGACCTGATTCTTACCAGGCGTGCAAGTCTACCCAGCGTCAAGATTACGCGTAGCTACCAGAGTGCTGTCTGTGACACCGACCACTCCCTGGTATGTAGCAGGGTCAAGATGCAACCAAAGAAGATTCATCACTCGAAAAAGGCGGGCAGACCTCGCATCGACACCACCAAGACCCGCAACCAGGACAAGGTGGAAGATTTTGCGCACGTGCTCGAGGAAGCTCTTCCTGGCCCAGCTGGGGTCACTGCCTGTAAAAGATGGGAGCACTTCAGAGACGCTGTGTTCAACGCTGCCATTTCCACCTTTGGCAAGAAGACCAGCAGGTCGGCAGACTGGTTCGAGGCTCACTCGGAAGAGATGACACCTGTAATCGAAGAGAAGAGAAACGCCTTGGCAGCCTACAAAGCCTGCCCAAGTCGGCGCAACTTACAGATCCTTCGGGCCGTCCGCTGCAAAGTGCAGCAGAGCGCCAGGCGATGTGCCAACAACTATTGGCTCCAGCTCTGCTCCCAGATACAGACTGCAGCGGATACAGGCAATGTAAGGGGAATGTATGACGGCATCAAGCAGGCCCTCGGCCCAATCCAGAAGAAGACCGCTCCTCTGAAATCTGCCACTGGCGAGGTGATTCAGGACCAGACACTGCAGCTGAAGCGCTGGGTCGAGCACTACTCTGAGCTATACGCCAGGGACAATGTGGTCACCGAAGATGCCCTGAGCGCCATTGAGTGTCTGCCTGTGTTAATGGAGCTCGACAGTGAACCGACCCTGGAAGAACTCAGCGATGCCCTAGACTCCCTTGCTTCTGGTAAAGCTCCTGGCAAAGATGGCATTCCTGCTGAGACCTTGAAGTGCTGCAGAGGTAGCCTGCTCATGGAGCTGCACGAAATTCTCTGCCTCTGCTGGGAAGAAGGAGAGGTGCCACAGGACATGAGGGATGCCAACATCGTCACACTGTATAAGAATAAAGGTGACAGGGGCGACTGCAACAACTACCGTGGAATCTCCCTCCTCAGTATTGTCGGAAAGCTGTTTGCTCGAGTCGCATTGAAGAGGCTCCAAGTACTTGCAGAGAGAGTTTATCCAGAATCACAATGTGGATTCAGAGCTGGCAGGTCCACCATCGACATGGTCTTTTCCCTCAGACAACTGCAGGAGAAATGCAGGGAACAGAAGCAGCCACTCTTTGTAGCCTTCATAGACCTGACGAAGGCCTTCGACCTCGTCAGCAGGGATGGCCTGTTCAAGATCCTCCCCAAGATCGGATGCCCACCCAGGCTCCTCAGCATCATCAGATCTTTCCATGAGAACATGAGGGGCACCGTGGTCTTTGATGGCCTAACATCAGGCGCCTTTGACATCCGAAGTGGAGTAAAGCAGGGCTGCGTACTGGCTCCAACCCTATTCGGGATTTTCTTCGCAGTTATGCTGCGGCACGCCTTCGGATCTGTCACGGAAGGCATTTACCTCCGGACCAGGTCGGATGGGAAGCTCTTTAACCTCGCCAGGCTGAGAGCCAAGACAAAGGTTCGGCTGAGGTGTCTGCGCGACTTCCTCTTTGCCGACGACGCAGCAGTCACTGCCCACTCAGCTGAAGACCTCCAACGGCTCATAACCCGCTTCAGCGAGGCCTCTCAGGCTTTCGGACTCACCATCAGTCTGAAGAAAACACAAGTCATGGGACAAGGAGTGGACTCCCCACCTGACATCGGCATCTCTGATTCCAAACTGGAAGTTGTTCACGACTTCGTGTACCTGGGCTCCACAATCTCTGACTCCCTCTCTCTTGATACGGAGCTAAACAAACGCATCGGTAAGGCATCTACTACCATGTCCAAACTGACAAAGAGAGTGTGGGCCAACAATAGGCTAACTGAGTATACTAAGATTCAGGTTTACAGATCCTGTGTCCTGAGCACTCTCCTTTATGGCAGTGAGTCTTGGACACTCCGCGCCCGTCAGGAAAGACGGCTGAATGCCTACCACATGCGCTGCCTTCGACACATCTTGGACATCACCTGGCAGGACAAGGTGACAAACAACAACGTCTTGGGGAGAGCAAGAATCACCAGCATGTACACAATGCTGAAACAGAGACGAATGCGCTGGCTCGGGCACGTTGTGCGAATGGGCGACGGCAGGATCCCCAAGGATCTCCTGTATGGAGAGCTGAGGCAGGGAAAGCGTCCAGTAGGCAAGCCCCAGCTACGGTACAAAGACGTATGCAAAAGGGACCTGAAAGCCATGGACGTCGATCTTGCTATATGGGAGACTCTGGCTACAGACCGTTCAGCCTGGAGGCAGTCTGTTCAACGAGGTCTCTCCAAGTTCGAGGAGTCACTTGCCAAGGAATCGGAGGCAAAGAGACAGAGAAGGAAAGCCGGTAACCAGGAAGACAGACCAGAATCGGACTTCGTTTGTGCTCGGTGTGGGATGGACTGCCACTCTCGGATTGGCCTCATCAGTCACACCAGACGCTGCACCAGGATTGACAACTAGGGCGCAACTCCATAGTCTCCCGAGACTGAAGGATGCCTACTAGTAGGTTAATATGTTAGTATGTTAGTACACACATAACAAACGTCCCGTATTTATCAAGGACTTACAAGAACTCAAGTCTTGCTATTTACATGTCAAATGAAACATGTTATTTATAGCCTACACAGTAATTAATGATTTTAAATCACACAATTTAAACAACAGAATCTACTGCGATGGGAATATCTTGGGTCATAGTGACTTGTAATGGTTTGTTACGGGATATCACATTGCAGCATCATCATAGTTATCTAAGTGGAATGTAAAGGGAATTACTCTTGTTCAGAGTTGTAATAGGCTTGCAAATTCCGCCTACATTGTTGAGCAGCAGCTCTAGTGGGGCGGTTGCTTGGAGGATCAGGATTATTGTCCTCGGAAATTACTGGGGAAACTGGATCTGGCTGATATTCTTGCTCAGTCAATTCGAGAGGAACCAGCTTCTCTAAAGTTTTTAGAGTAGTGTTGTCTCGGCATAAAACTTTCGCTACTCTCAGGACACCTTGATGATCTGGATGAATGGCAACAATTTTGCCTATGGGCCACTCTGACCATGGTCCATCACTGTCGACTAGTACTAGGTCCCCTGGTTTAAGCTGTACTTTATTGTAAGGACTCGAAGCTCCGTAGTGGTACTCTCGTAGAGCTGTGAGGTACTCTCGAGTCCACACCTCATTCCACCTGTTAATAACTCTGGAGAGATGCTGGTAGCTTTCCACCAAGTCTCCTCTGGTCACATGTGACGGGTCTACAGGGTCCTCTTCGGCTAAAGGGATGAGAGGGCTCAGTAGACCTCCATGGATCAAGTGTGAGGGGCGCAGAGGTTCTCTCTGGGTGAAATCATCAGACAGGTAGGTTATTGGGCGGTTATTGACTCGCGCCTCGATTTCCACAACAATAGTTTGGAGTTCTGAGTAACTGACTTTTTGTCGGTGTAAAGTTTTCCTTAGACACTTCTTGACTGTGCCTACCATTCGCTCATAGAACCCACCTTGCTAAGGGGCTCTCGGTGCAATGAATTTCCAGTGACATTGTCGTCTCTGTAGGACCGACTGTACTTCTGGGTGGTTCCAGACTTCTCGCAAACAAGTTTCTCCTGCCACAAAATTGGAACCATTGTCCGATATCATTAATTTGGGACAAGATCGGCGAGCAGCAAATCTGCGGAAAGCCTGGATGAAGGCCTCAGCACTCATGTCTGAAGTGACTTCTAAATGTACGCCTCTGGTTGTAGCACACGTAAAGAGACAAATGTACGCTTTCACTGGTATATTATCTGGGTTACCAGTGAGAAGTAAGGCTCCTGTGTAATCAACACCAGTGGTTTCGAAAGGACGAAGATGAACCACTCGCTCTTCTGGGAGTGGTGGAGGTCCTGGGTAAGGACATACTCTAGCGTCGTATCTCTTACAGATTACACAAGATTTAATAATTGACTTAACTGTCTGACGACCTTGAGGAAGCCAGTACTTTTGTCTCAGGTTGGTGAGAGTATCTAACACTCCACCATGTAAAGTACCATATTGATGGTAATGTAAGACAAGAAGTTTAGTGATGATGTGGTGACGAGGTAGAAGAATTGGATTCTTTGTGTCCAAGTCAATTTTTGCATGAAGCAAACGTCCTCCACATCGTAGTATGTTATGAGTGTTGGCATCATACCAGATACCTAGAGACTTAGTTAATTTATCTGGAAGATTTTCATATTCGCTTCCATATGTCTCTTGTTGTGCACGTTTGATCCAGTAGAGGATAGGATTGGGAAACTTATGTCGAATTCCTACCTTAGCAAGGAAATCAAACACATGTGCAGTCACTCGTAATAATTTGCTTAAGTTAGAATAATGGTGAGGATCAACGGCTAATATTCGTTGAGGTTCTGGTTCTTTCATGGGAGTGGTGATATTGGTCACTATGACTTGTGGCTTTTGTTTGGGCCACTGACCACCAACAAGCCATGAAGGTCCATTGAACCACAGCGAAGACTTGACAAGTTGTTTTATCGTTAACCCTCGAGATAAATAATCTGCAGGATTGTCCTTAGTAGGAACATGTCTAAATTTATATCCAGCAGATAACTCATGAATCTCCCTGACACGATTACTGACGTAGGGAGTTTTGTTGTTATTGTTTCTTACCCATTGTAAGACTGCCTCGTTGTCTGACCACACTACAATCTCACCAAAGTGTATATTATTGAGTGTCTTTCCAGGCAATGAGCCAATCTTACTCCCACCAGCAATGCAGTCAACTCCATCTGAGGTAAAGATCTCTTCTTAATAGGAGCAACTCTTGCTTTAGATGTGAGCAAAATTGATTGTGCACTATTAACTAAATAGGCTACTGCGCCATATGCTTTGCCAGAGGCATCGCAGAAAACGTGCAAATTGGTGGGTAAGTTTGGTCCTGAAGCATTACGAGGAAATTTCAAAACGCCTAACTGATTAAAATCCGTTGAGAGTATTTGCCATTTAGCTTGTAACTCACTTGATAACGGATCATCCCATCCCATATGTTTCTGCCAGCACTCCTGCATTAGGAGTTTGCCCCTTATTAATATAGGACTAAGTAGGCCTAAAGGGTCAAATGGTTGACTGACAAACGAGAGCAGTGTTCTTATGGTAAGGGTTGAATTATCAGTTTGCACTGACTTGACATTCCTCTCATCAGTGCTGGTGTTCCATTCCACGCCTAGAACCTTTAATTGACTGGGTACCTGATAATCTGGAAATTCTTTCTCGATTACCTGGTTAAGCAGTTTATTGTTTGAGGCCCATGACTGTAGTGGCATATTGGCTCCTAATAGTTCACGGTTAGCCTCATGGTAGATTTCTACCAGATCAGCTTGATCATTAGTTGTCCCCTGGAAATTGTCGACATACAAGTTGTCGCTAATGTCTGCCTTATAGGGGCTGTTTGATTTCCTCAAATGTGTGTCTAATGTTGCTTGCAAAAGAAACGGTGAGGACGTAGCTCCAAATAATACTGAGGCAAAACGATAGGTGATTACTTCACTGTTAGGATCCAGTGGATCCTTAATCCAGAGGTATTTTGTGTAGTTACGATCTTCCTCCTGCAAACCTACTCGGAGAAAGGCTTTGCTGATATCAGCTGTATAGGCAAAAATGCCTGTGCGAAATCGTAACAGCACATCATGTAGCCTTTGTGTTAGGCTAGGTCCCGTTTGGAGACATTCATTTAAAGACACACTGCTTGGCTTTACTTTAGCACTGCAGTTAAAGACAATACGAATAGGTGTTGTCAATGAGTCTTTCACCACAGCTTGATGAGGTAAATAATGACCTGTTTTCCGGTCATCGTGTTCAACAACTTCAATGAATTTACTGTTAAGTTGTTGTTGGATAAGTTGATGATACATGTTCAGTTTGTCTGGCTGCTTCTGTAGTCGTGTTAATTGAGACTGCAATTGTGAGGCTGCCATAAAATAGTTAACTGGAAGTTGTGGATGATCCAACTTCCATGGGAGTCTTACCCAGTATTGTTTATTTGAATAGACAACTGTATCCAGGTATTGCTGGTAAGTCCACGTATCATCAGGACTTGGTTGTTCAGGGATAATGCCTAAAGTGTCTAAATCCCACAAACGATGTATTGGTGGGTCAGACTCAATATCCTCAGATATTTCCCTGAAACGTAGGGGTGACTGTTCCAAGCCTAGTCACGCCACGATTATGTTATTGGATTGTTGGTTTGTGGACGCTGGACCTTGTCTGAAAAGCACCGGTCCCGTAAGCAATTTGCCTCCTGCGGACGACAACAAATTCATTCCATGTTGTCTAGTGCATCCAGTTATAAACTTGTAATAATGATCCGCGCCTATAAGTATTCCAACATCTGTGAGGTAGTCAGAATTTATTTTATAATCTGCTAGCCTCATGCGGTTTCGTTTAAGATGTCTCGCAGTGCGAGCTAACCCTGTGACCTGTAGGTCTGTAGGAAGTTTATCCACTACTACCGCTTGTATTGGACTAGTAGAAGATCCAAGTCTTACTAATACTTTAACTACCTTGTAGTCACGAGGTCCACTATTTGACAAGAAACCAGAAATATTTAACCTCACACTTTTGGCAGGTTTTAAATTTAACTCATCTACCAACTGTTGTGTAATGAAGGTTTTCTGTGAACCTTGGTCAAAAAGACCTCTAGTGTTAATTCTAGATTTTCGGTTTATTAGTTTAAGTTGAGCTGTAGGCAGAGTAGTATTATTGCCTGACTCAGTAGCAAGTACATTTACTTCTTGATGCACTTTGCAATATTGCACTGCGGTAGAATTCGTGGAATTCTCCCCAGTGGTCATGGTTGGTGTAGAAGATTTTCTACATAAGGCGTAGTGGTGTACACCTTGGTTACATCGGTTGCAGGAACGTAGCTGCACTGCACATTTCTTGGGATCATGAGAGCCCATGCACTTGGTGCACTTGTGCAATTCTTGCAACCTTTTAACCCTAACATTATAAGTAGGATAAACAGAGCATTGATAAGTGGTGTGTCCCTGATTGCAGAACAGACACCTTCTCTGGGTAATAGACTTAGTCTCTTTAGTAGACAAGTCATTGGTTATCTCAGAAGGAGACACCGAATATGTACTTACATTTCCACTTCTTTTCCCAGTGGATGGAGTAGTTTTGGATTTATATTTATTAGACTTACTCTGAGTCTGTTTAGGTTTGACTGAAATATCAGTACTAGTTGGTTTAGACTCAGGTTTAATTTTATCATGAGTCTTCAACCTGTTAACCGTGATCCTCAATCCCTCGAAAATTTGGTCAAGAGTGAGAAACTCGGTATTATAATGTGAGCAGAGCTCTGTCAAGACATTTCGAGGTAATTTCCTCTGTAATAGTAACTTGATAGACCATTCTGAAGCAGGTATATTAACTTTAGTACCTAAGGCCTTTACTAGAGGCTCTACTTCTAGTCTGAAGCTTTGAAGTGACTCTGGTCTACTATTTGGTGCATTCAGATCTAGCAATTGATAATAGAGGGTAGCTATACTTAACTCTTTGTTGCAATAGTTCAACTTCAGGAGTTTTATAGCTTCCTCATAATTACTCTCATCAAGAGTAAGGTTATGTATGACCTTTTTAGCCTCTCCTTTGAGAAGACTAAGTAGGTATGAAAATTTAGAAACCTTGTCTAGAGACGGCTTCTTATGGATGTGAACTTCAAAGGAAGTCCAAAAATTGTCCCAATTTTCTGTATCTAATCCTGAAAATGTAGGTAAGTCTAAAGTAGGTAAACGAACCTCTGTTAGTTGGTTATTGAAGTGAGACCCTGTGTTACTGGTATTGGATCCAGATTGTTTTGCTAATTTAGATAGCCTGAAAATTATATCTTGGGTCTCATCTTCATACTGGGAGATGTCGTCTACAATCTGACTTACTTGATCAGGATCGATTTCTACAGTATTTAGCAGATCAAGGTAAGATTGACCTGCAGATTTGACTTGATCAAATTTCAGATCAGCCACTCTAACTGATGTCTCTAAGTGATAAGAGTCAATGGGAGTATCTTTAGTTAAGCCCTCAGCCTTGTTAATTAATCTGGTCAAATGACCTTTAAGGCCAATGTAGGTTCTCCTCAATTGCTCAGGAGTAGCCATGTTGGGCTTAGGTCCAAACTTCATGGGATTTGTATATGTATTACTAATGAAGCTTGGGTACTTGTTCATTAGTGAACAAGTAACATTAAATGAAGCCTAATTTAAGGTGGCTATTTATACTTTACCTCACTTGAGGTTGAATGTACCTACCTACCTAACAACAAATAGCTAGATATTTTATGCACTGTCTGAACTTCACCATTAGTTCTCGTCCGGTTAGCTCTTCTATATCACCATCAGAGTTAATGGAGATTATCCAGCAATACACAAAATAGATACACAAATAATGCATACAAGAGAAATATTATGGAGACACTCCAATCAGAGTTATCTCAAAATTTAATCCCACCCTGTTTAGGGTCAGCACAAATAGTATAATACATACAGTACTGACTAGCTTAGGACTAGTCGTGATAATTCCTAACTAAGAACTATAAAGTTATTTAGTCTGGGCTTGTACGAAATTCAGCACAATCTCAGCCTAAATTCTACCTAATAACATTGGTAAAGATTATTGTGGTGCAGTAAGGTGAATATAGTTGTGCTGTATTTTTGTTTTTTTTGTTTTATAAGAGTGCTCTTGCACACACAGGTGAAACAATTATGTACAGTTAAGTTTGGCTCGCCAGCCACAGCCGTTTGTGATGGTTGATGGTATTAATTAACTTGTCAACCACATGCAACCTAGACTCACCTGACAAGTGTACACCATCTCTGGTCAGGTTCTGTCTATAAGGTCTGGCTGTAAATTGGATATATGTGGCATCCAATCTCACTCGTTTTTTCAGCCTGAAATTTATGTACTTAGCAGCTCTCTGGTAGTATTCTGGGGTTACTCCCCAACGATTATCTTGACTTGGTTGGCGAGGTTCCACTAATGTGAATACTACCGATTTACTGATGAGCTTGAAAGAAGAAATTATGGCTTTGAGGGGTTTGATCACCTCAGCTGGATGACGAGTGGGATGGATGTCATTACCACCTAAGTATATAATGGTTAGATGGTGAGGCCACTCTAACGCAGGTGTTAGTGTGGGGTTATTATAAAAGTTATGAGCTGTTGCTTCTGGTGACCTAAAAATTCTCACCTCTGTGTGAGGTATAGGTCTAAGTGTTGTGGGTAATTGGCTATGACCCACTAAAGCTACCTTATACATGAGGTGAAAGTAGCAATATGTTAGTGTGATCTAGACTAACTGATGTGTTACACTGTTAGTTGACACAATTAATTAAATAGTTAATCTAGCTTATGTCACACAAGGATTAGTTATTAATGATTAATATTTTAATTATAAATTTAATGCCTATCCGGTTCGATAAGGACCATAATGTGGGACATTTGGGGCTTGAATCTAATTATTTAAATATTAATGTAGTAAATTAAATTACGAAGGACCACCCGCTTTAATAGTAAAGAGGGAAACTGAGAAATTATGATCATTTGATAATTCCTAGATGAACCAGTAACTATGGATAAAATACTAGAGAATATGATCATAGAAATAATTAATGGGCTGTATAATTAAATGAATCAAACCTAAAACACCTACATTGGGGGGTTATTACTGGAACTCAGTACGTCCAGGAACTAGTGTGGTTCGTTCGCTAATCCAAGATATAATAATCTAATCCTATGAATAATTGTGAAATCATTGTCATTATCATTAATGGGAACATAGATTACGAATATAATAATAATAATCATAATAAACGCATGTCAATCCAATAAACAGAGTTCTGCATATAAAGAATTACAAATAATAAATTAGAGGAATACAAAGGAATCTTAGCTTAATGACGATTCTTTAACGTGAGTCACGACGCTTCCTCTAATTCTCCTGGGCTCGGCATGGAACCCTTAGGAACTGGATAACATGGGAGTGGGCAGCTAGGAGAATTCTTCTCACATGCTGCAAAATAAATGTTTTCAGTAGCAACTAATTAAACTACTGGGTTTCTATGTTCAATAAATTAATATTAATAATGGGTGAAGGATAATGACCTGTGATTTGTTGTTGTTATGCATCGTCACGACAAACTACCCAGCTATAATTCTACACCCTATCAGATGCATCAAATAAGGATAAGATACTTAGCTAAAATGGGCACTGTGTAAGTTTAAGTTTGCCGAAATTCGCGTCCCAGGCTCTGGCTTAGCCTATCCTGGATAATGACGCGCTTCACTGGCCGGTCACGTGGAGTCACAAAGAACCAGATTAAATAGGTTTCTTGTATGACACTGACACCAGGTGAAGATATTGTCTGCAAGGCTCTTCACGCCTCACAGTGGCGACTTTCTTCGGGAGAATGGATAGCGTTTACCCTGATGGCTGGGTAATGGCGTCTCCTCGTGAGCACCACGTGAACAGGTCCGCTCGGGAGCGTCTCAACACGTGTACTGGCGTCCTCTCCCTCCCCGCTCCGCGTCTTGCTTTCATTAACCAAGTTATTATTATGGGTATTAGCATTTCTCGCGGTTGTGCTTGAAATGCTCGAGTTAGGACGGGCTTATCATTTGGAAGAGTTAAATATTATTATTTGCCAGTTCAGTGAGAGTGAACATATAATGGAGAAGAATTAATGTCTCTCCAGGGCATTCACGTGTGACGTTAATTTTTATTACTAGATAACTGTTATGACTTTAACGCTCTATTCGGCTTTAGTTGGAGGTCAATTTATCTGTAATTAATTATCACACAGAACACCGTTTGTTATAGAGAATCAAATTCAATTCTCAGGCACATTGGACATAAATGTGTTTATTACAATGAAATCTGACGCAATACTGGCGTCGGGTGACGTAAGAATTCTAGCCTATTGTACAGATGTAATTATTAGTACATGTGAATTCTACGTTGTGTTAATTTTACTTACTACAATGATTAGTAGAATTAGTAATATTTAATGAGAATACAACAGTGTTGTATTCGGTGTTGGAAATTTCCAACAGATGCAATATCATGTGCAGTGCAAGGTGTCATAAAATGACCTCACTCAAAAAAAGTCCTAGAGAATGGAGGCTCACTTAAACTCATCAGTTAGTTTAAAAGTTTACTGAAGAAAAGGTATATATATATACATATAAATTGCATAAAGAAATGTCTATAAGTAGAATCGTCCGCTGTCGGCAACACTTCTGATGACACGTCTCTGGCAACATGGTCAGCTGACTGGATCCACCTGTAAGGCAGCGGGACACACCTCGCGCCTCTGGCAACATGATCAGCTGACGGCTCCAACTGTCAGGTGGCGGAACACACCTCGCGCCTGTGGCAACGCGATCAGCTGGGCGTTTCAAAGTTCGTTGCTGGCTCCTTGCAAACCAGCTACTACCTCCAGGATCACTAACATCACCGCATCAACACATTTATGTTCCACCACCATCAAGCCTACATGAGCTCTTGGCTCCTAGCCTAACACTCTGTCACTTAGACAATAAAATGATAAGTAGAAATGTTCACAATATATAAAATACCCTAGCTCGCCTAGATCAAAGGGGTAAAGGGAGGGACAATTATCTACCTTACTTCATTCCAACCACGTAGCCGACTCGTCCTCTGTTGGGGGATGTTGAGGTTTCTGGTCCTAGCTTCTGGTCTCTCGTCAATCAGTTCCCGCACACACAGGTTCTTCCGTCGTCCTCGTGGTATCGCGTCCTCGCCGTGCTCACTCCCGACAGGTACTGCCTTCCTCCTCCTCTTCTCTGGGGTACTGTAGACAGGTACCTCCATCGTCGTCCTCCACTCTCACTGGCACTGCCAACCCTTGCAGTCCAGCACAGTTCCCTTCGCTTCACTGCCAGTAGATTCGGCCCGGCCGTAGCTTCTCGCTTGATATGTGTAATGCGGTCCGCTGGGCGTCCCAGACATATCCAGCCCCAACGTTCATCCCTGCTGCAAACTCCTGATAGAGCTCTTGGCTCTCTAATCCGGCCCGTCTTCGCTTCTGGGCACTCTACAGAAGTTGGATGGCCTCCCAGATTATCTGCAGTATTGAAGCGAAGCTTAAATCTACTGGTAAGGGCTCTCTAGCCTCTAGATCCGGAGCTCACTCGAGCACGTCCACACTCTAGGGCGGCTCGTGACGTACTCTCTCCCGCCCAGGCGCCAGCCGCCCTGAGAGCCCTCCGTCTCGTGACGTCACACCGCCCAAGGGCTCTCGTCATTGGTCACTTCCGGCACGTGACCTCATCTGGCCAATCAGGTGCCGGGAGGTGTCAACCCGTCTTGGCGGGAAACAGGATGGCTCGGCACCGTCTTGTGCCCCAAAAGGGCATAAGCCCCTTGCAGTATCAAACTTAACTGGCTATTTTACAACCAGCTTAATCATGCTCCATGCTTTCCCACACATGAAAATGTTCCCTGAACGTCAGAGAATACTCAGGTTACGGAGATATGACTCTTTTAAGCTGGGAAGGAAGAAATATAGGGGTGGAACACCGTCACACCAACTTAATATAGCACTCCTAATACCGTGAGCCTCTATCTTTTTAATCAGTCTTTCATGTGACATTGTATCAAAAGCTTTGTTAAAGTCAAGATACACAATATCACAAACCTTACTACTATCAACTGCTTCAACTGTGTAGGAATAAAATGATAGCAAATTTGTTAAACATGAACAGACATTAGTAAAACCATGTTGTGAATCATTTAATATTTTATGTTTTTCAAGATGAAGACGAATGGTATTTGCAATTATCGATTCAAGTTACTTTCCCACAAAAGATGTTAAGCTAATTGGCCGATAGTTTGATGTAAGTTATCTTTCTCCTTTCTTGAACATTGGTTCTACATTAGCAACCTTCCAAGACTATTGCACATTGCCTGACTCTAATGATTTATTAAATATGGCAGACAATGGCCGGCAAAGTTCCTCTTTGCATTCTTTAAGCACCCTGGCAAACACTTCGTCTGGCCCTGGGAATTTGTTTGGATTGATTTTCACTATTTTTTTAATAAGTTCCTCCTTGGTTACTGCTAAACTAGTCAACCTGTCCCCGTCCCCACCCACATAGACTTGTTCGGCTGAATGCATATTGTTAAGTTCCTTTTTAGTAATACAGAGATAAAATATTTATTAAAAATACTACTCATCTTTTCGTCGTATCAGTTATCTAACTGATAACGACATTCACAATCGACTTGAGACGGACCGAAACGTCGTCGTCCCTTCACTTTCTAGTGTGTGGTCTGGTCAACATACTTTAGCTATGTTATTGTGACTCATCGCCTGCACACAAACACTGTTTGGCCTAGATGCTCTGGCTGAGTACTGTATATGTAACTATTGTCCCCACCACAAAGAGCTTATGTCTAAAGTTCTTTGTACACACATTGTTTAGAATTATATTTGGAATTTTGACCGTGAGCATCAGCATTAACTTAACTACCAACCACTAGGCCTTATCGAGACCGACCCATGGGTTCATTGATCCCCAGAACCAGCTGACCATCACCGTGGTGGGTCAGTGTTTATACCCGCGCGTGACCATCACCCCCTCCCCTTCTTCCCCTTCCTTCTCTTACCCCTCCCCCTCTTCCCCTACCTTCTCTTACCCCTCCCCCTCTTCCCCTTCCTCCTCATCCCCCCTTCTCTTGCCCTATCCTCTCTTCCCCTTCCCCTCTTCTCTTACCCTCCTCTTCCCCTTCCTCCACATCCCCATTCTCTTACCCCTCCTCTCTTCCCATTTCTCCTCATCCCCCATCTCTTACCCTTCCCCCTTCTTGTAACAAACTAGGTTTCTTGTAAGAATTATCCAGAATGTTTATTTACACAAGGGAGAATGGGAAGCTGGACCCACGTGGTGACCTGGGAGCATCCCCTGGGGGGATTGATGGAGAAAATAACTGGCGCCTTTGTTCACAAGTTTCGTATAATGAATCATTCTAAAGTATTCACATATTTAGAGAAATTAGCCTTCA
This sequence comes from Procambarus clarkii, assembly GCF_040958095.1. Taxonomy (NCBI): domain Eukaryota; kingdom Metazoa; phylum Arthropoda; class Malacostraca; order Decapoda; family Cambaridae; genus Procambarus; species Procambarus clarkii. The sequence continues at coordinate 8,392,386 of NC_091230.1, read as the reverse complement.
TTCATTTTGTATTAAAATTGTATTGTATAATATTCATGGTTATAGTATCAAGAGTATTCTAATTATTAGGAGAATGAGTTAAGTCACCATCAGTGACGTCACGAGCCAGGACTAGGCTGTAGCGCAGAATGACCTCAGTGACCTGGCAGTCACAGGTCAGCGGAGTTTCCCCATTCAGTAATTCTCAAAGGTTAAATAGCCATTTTGTGATTGGGAATAGCTCTTCCTTAAGATGATTGTGTTGCTTAATTTCAGTTAAAATAATTCAACCAATCTGGATCATTCAGTGCAACAGAGGTTAATTGTTAAACTTAAGCCTTGCAAGTAACTTAGATACCAGGCACAACAATACACTGCTCTGGTCTGGGTAGGACTAGCCGAGCAGGGACAGTGTGGTTTCAGGAGCAACACAGGGAAGGTGCCCACTCCACCTCTTCTCAAGACCTTAGCACGAACATCTAGATGGTCGCCAAAAAGGTAGAGTTGCTTTACGAGTTGTTATAGGGAATAGGTCAGCTCATTGCCAGGGAGTGTTAAGCTTAGGGAGTGCACCTCTTTAGATTTTGTTTTAGTTTTTGAATAAATTAATTAGTTAGTAATTGGCATTTTTATTTCATTTCATGTTTTCCATTCTCATGTCCTTGTCACGTGGTCCCCACGAGGCCGAGTTTTCATTGGGGCGCAAAGCCTAATACAAAGATTAAGAGATCGGTTATTCCCTTTGATTTTAATATCTCCAAAGCTTAACGTAAGATCCAAGTTATATGTTACTAGTGGGGATCAAGCCCCAAAGTTATTGATTAGCATGATCGATCCAGACCTCGATCATTGTTCAGTGTTGCTGGTCTGGTGGTGGCAGCGAAAAGGCGACCCTAGGGTTTTGCTAGAAGCCTATGTCACGTCATACAGGTTGTAGAATCTTAAGTCGGTCAATCGTCTTAAGACCACGTGGCGCGGGGTCGGTTCAAGTGAATGTTTTGGGGTCCCTTGGTTTAGAGAACAGAGTTAAAATACGGGCAGAGAGAGAAAGGGGGAGAATAGAACACAAGAACCCCCCCTCCCCGTGTTACATTCTCTTGCCCCTCCTTTCTTTCCCTTCCTCCTCATCCCCCTTCTCTTACCCCTCCCCCTCCTCTTACCCTTCCTCCCTTCTCTTGCCCCTCCTCTCTTCCCCTTCCTCCTCATCCTCCTTCTCTTACTCCTCCCCCTCCTCTTCCCCTTCCTCCACATCCCCATTCTCTTACCCCTCCTCATCCCCCCTTCTCTTACCCCTCCCCCTCCTTACCCACCTTCTCCTACTCCTCCTCCCTCCTCTTCCCCTTCTCTAACCCCTCCTCTTACCCCTCCCCTCTTCCTCCTCATTCCCCCTTCTCTTACCCTTTCTCCTCATCCCCTTCATTTCCCCCTCCTCTTCATTCCTCCTCTCTTCCCCTTCCTCCTCATCCCCCTTCTCTTACCCCTCCCCCTCCTCTTCCCCTTCCTCCTCATCCCCCCTTCTCTTACCCCTCTCCCTCCTCTTCCCCTTCATTTCCCCCCTCCCCTGTTCCCCCTTCTCTTACTCCTCCTCCTCCTTCCCCTCTTACCAGTACTACTCCTACCCCTGCTATTCTTCCCCCTCCTCTTCTCCGTTACCTAATTCTTCCTCCTTCCTCTTAGATCTACTCCTTCCTCCTCTTTCTCCTCCTCCTTCCTCCTCTGCATCGACCTCCTCCTCCTCCTCCTCCCTCCTTGATTTCCTCCTTCTTCTTCCTCCTCCTTTCCTCTCCCCCTTCTTCCTCCTCTGCCTCGACCTCCTCCTCCCTCCTTGATCTCCTCCTCCTTTTTCCTTCTCGATCTCCTCCTCCTTCCTCCTCAACATCATTCTCCTTCCTCCTCGCCCTCCTCCTACTTCCTCCTCAACCTCCTATTCCTTCCTTCTCGCCCTCCCCCTCCTCACTCTCCTCCTTCTTCTTCTTCGCCCTCTTCCTCTTTCCTCCTCGTCCTTCCACCTCGACATCCTCCTTTCTCCTCGACCTTATCTTACTTATTCTTTCTTAAAAAAGAATTCTTCCTCGCCCTCCTCCTCCTTCCTCCTCTCCCTTCTCCTCCTACTTCCTCTTCGACCTCCAATTCCTTCCTCCTCGCTCCCCGCCTCCTTCTCCTTCCTCCTCGCCCTCCCCCTCCTCGCTCTCCTCCTTCTTCTTCTTCGCCCTCTTCCTCCATGCTACTCGCTCTCCTCTTCCTCCTCGCCCTCCTCCTTCCTCCACGTCCTCTTCCACCTTCCTCCTCGCCCTCCTCCTCCTTCTTTCTCGCCCTCCTCCTCCTCCTTCCTCTTCGCCCTCCTCGTCCTCCTACTTCCTCCTATTCCTTCCTTCCTTATATGAAGTGTTTGCCAGGGTGCTTAAAGAATGCAAAGAGGAGCTTTGCGAGCCATTGTCTACCATATTTAATAAATCAATAGAGTTAGGCAGAGTGCCAGAGCCATGGCAGGTAGCTAATGTGGTACCAATTTTTAACAAAGGAGATAGATCACTTGTGTCAAACTATCGACCAATTAGCCTAACGTCTATTGTGTGAAAGTAACATGACTCGATAATTGCAAATACCATTCGTCTTCATCTTGAAAAACATAAATTAATAAATGAGTCACAACATGGTTTTACAAATGCCCGATCATGTTTATCAAAATTGCTATCATTTTATGATAGCAATTTTGATAGTGGTTGTTGAGGCAGTTGATAGTGGTAAGGTTTGCGATGTTGTGTACCTTGACTTTACCAATGATTTTGATACAGTGCCACATGAAACACTGATGAAAAAGATAGAGGCTCATGGTATTGGGGGTGCTATATTAAGTTGGATTAGGGCATTGCTATTCCAAAGGAAACAGAGAGTTAATATAAATGAGGTTAAGTCAGAGTGGGAAAATGTTGTAAGTGGAGTGCCTCAAGGCTCTGTCCTGGGATCTCTGTTGTTTGTAATATAAATAAATGATTTCAATTCAGGTTTGAGTAGCAACATTTGCAAATTTGCCGATGATACAAAAATCGGTAGGGAAATTAACACGGAAGAAGACTCACTATCACCTCAAATCGATCTAAATAGGGTTTTGAAATGGTCAAAAGATTGGCAAATGCAGTTTAATACTGATAAATGTAAAGATTTGAGGCTAAGTAATGATGATAGAGTTACAAGATACTAGCTAGATGGTGTTGAGATTGCGAAGTCGGATTGCGAAAGGGATCTGGGAGTTATGATTAGTAAGAATTTATAACCAAAAGATCAATGAATGAGTGTTCGTAATAAGGCAAATAGGACACTGGGATTTATTAATCGAAGCGTTAGTAAGAAGACCCCTGGTGTTGTTCTTCAGCTATATCTTGCTCTGGTTAGGCCCCATTTAGTTGGTGAGTCAGAGTTGCTTAAAGAAACTTGAGTGGAACTCGCTCTTGAAGCAAATAGATTTGCTAACCTTTCTGCTTCTTCCTCTGGATGAACATGATGAAGCGGAGCAGGAGGCGATTTTCCTTTGGCCTTGTTGATCTGCCTCCAGATGTCACACAAGGATGTAGGTTGATTTAGTTTGGCGTACCACTCAAGCCATTTTAAGAACATAAGAACAAGGTAACTGCAGAAGGTCTATTGGCGCATACGAGGCAGCTTCTATATATATCCACCCAATCCGAGTGAGCTAGGGAACAGTGATCATAAAGAAATCAGATTTAGCATAGAATGGAATAGATCTGTAGGAGAAAATTCTGTTAAAGTGCCAGTTTTCGAAAAGCTGATTTCAGTGGCCTAAGAAATTTTTGGGGTCAAATAGATTGGAAAGTCTTGGGCATGGAGGGTGGGCCGGTCTTGGAAAAAGACATGAACCCAGCGATAGATGACGTAAAAGGGGATTTCGATGTGGATTCAAAATATAACTTATATAAGAATATTCTAAGCAAAGCACAGAAACGTAGTATACAATACAAATTGAACAGATCGAATTCTAATGACCCAAAATGGATAACAAAGGATTGGAAGAACCTTATAGGTAAAAAGAGAGTGTGGTACAAAAGGATTAAGAATGGGGAAGTCAGTTTAGAACAGGAATTCGCACAACTGGTTAGAAATGTTAAAAAAAGACATAAGGAAAGCAAAAAGAATCTTTGACGTTCGCATAGCAGGGCAAGCGAAGACAATTCCAAAAGTTTTTTTTTTACAGTTATGTCGAACTAAGACTAGGGGAAAGGATAGGTCCATTGTCTCAGACAGGTTATTTGACCTGTCTGAGAGAGGTCAAATGACGAGATGAGTAGTATTTTTAATAAATACTTTATATCTATATTTACTAATGAGGAACTTAACAATATGCCTTCAGCTGAACAAGTCTATGAGGGGTGGGGACGATGACAGGTTGACTAGTTTAGCTGTTACTAGGGAGGATGTAATTAAACAAATAATAAAACTCAAACCAAACAAATCCCCAGGGCCGGATGAAGTGTTTGCCAGGGTGCTTAAAGAATGCAAACAGGAGCTTTGCGAGCCACTGTCTACCATATTTAATAAATAAGAACAAAGGCAACTGCAGAAGGCCTATTGGCCCATACGAGGCAGCTCCTATTTATAACCACCCAATCCCACTCATATACTTGTCCAACCCGCGCTTGAAACCATCGAGGGACCCCACCTCCAGCACGTTACGCGGTAATTGGTTCCACAAATCAACAACCCTGTTACTGAACCAGTATTAACCCAAGTCTTTCCTAAATCTAAACTTATCCAATTTATACCCAATTTAAGAGGAGGAAGTTAACTTCCTCCTCTTCGCTGATGTCATCTAACTGGGGTCGTAGGGTGGGAGGTCGCACAGGATCGTCCGTCGTCCTAGGATCAGGTTGTGGTGCGGCTGGTAACTGGGGTTGTAGGGTGGGAGGTCGTACAGGATCGTCCGTTGTCGTAGGTGGCGGTGCTGCTGGTAACTGTGGTCGAAAAAGTGAACTGCGTAGTCGGCGGATGTGTCTCTGGATTTAGCAGTGTCGCAGACGTTGAGACGAAGCCTGGAGCAGAGCAGAGAGCTGAGTGAGGCCAGAGTCGTGGAGCTCTATGTGGGAGAGCGTGGCGGCTCGATTGAGAATTGTGAGTGTCTGAACTCAGGGAGCGATAGCGTGGCGGCTCGATGCGGTCGTAGTCTGCTGTCTGCTCTGTGTCGAAGCTGTAGCGTCTTGGGTTGTTGGTGGAGCATTTAGATCCGGGGCGAATGGGCTCGGGCACCAGGACAATAGGAGGTAATGTAGGCACATAGTTAGGACAACGAGGGAATCACTGCTAGAGCTGAATTATAATAATTTTTATATAATAATAATAATAATATATAATAATAATAATAATAATAATAATAATTTTTATTTAGGTAAAGGTACATACATAAAGAGATTTTACAAAGTTTGTTGGCTTTATAGATAGAGCTAGTACATACAATGCCTAAAGCCACTATTACGCAAAGCGTTTCGGGCAGTGCAAAGCGTTGTCCTGGAGGCGACGAAGAGTCGGAAACGCAAGCTGTAAGTCCTGTACTGCGCAAAGTGCTTGAGTCGGCAGAGTATCAGAATGCAGTGAACATGTAGATGAATCTGACGAAAGAGCAGCTTTCGTGGCGCCCCTGTAGAACAAGCAGTGCCCTGGCAGCGACGGAGAGTCGGCAGGACAGGCTGTAGATCACACATTATGTAGTTATTGATGAAGCTGCCAGATGAGTGAGTAGTGATCGTGGAGCAGCAAGCCGTAGTAGATGAAAATGCAGAGATGATCGCGATGAAAATCATAGCTGTGGCAAGGGTGTTGGCAACGTTCCACGACAGGTGGCTGCGGTCCACAGCAAGCAGCAGCAGTGGAGGTCCAGTGAGAGTCCATGTTGTAGTCCATCGTGGCTGGGTATCGTCGAAACTCTCTGGGCTCACCAATGTAACGTTTCAATTGTTACGTAAAGTATGGTGACAATAAACACAGACACTAAGATACTATATATATATTTGGTCGAACATACAGAAGTACACAGGTGATACTTTGGTGTGAGTTGAGCGCACTGAGCGTCGGTACAGTATCTCGCAAGTGTCTGCTCTAGACCACACTTGAAAGTAGACTCTGGTTAATGTTTGCTATTCTGCTGCTTATATGCTCGGGCAACACCTCACCGTGTTGCCCGGGCAACGCCTCACCTCATTCATCTCCAAAGGTTGACAGGAATATTAACAATGCATTTGGAGCGAGTATATTATTGGGATAATCTACTCGCTACACCACCAGTCTCACACCAGACATCGCCAGACTCTGCACATCTTCCAAAATTCAAGATAATGCAGACAGACCACTTTCCTACAGCATATGGAGTAGTAACGGCAATGGAAAAAGAACAACCAGAGCTCAAACTTTCCATTACAGTCAACCTGAAAGGAGAAATAATAAATAAACGATGCCGCACAAAAGTAGACAAGGCAGCGACACGTCAGGTTCTGGTGACTGTCATGGGACATTTGCCAGAAACATTCCGTCTTGGAAATTGGGGAACATACTGACAGAGACCATACATCCCGGAACCCCTGCGCTGTTTCAGGTGTCAGAAATACGGCCACCATCAATCACGCGGCACCGGACAAGAGAGATGTGGGGTGTGCAGCCTGAGACATCCAACCAAAGACTGTATAGACAAGCACAAGGCAAACCAGGCCACAACAGCCAAATGTCCAAATTGTGGAGGCAAACATCATGCCTGGAGCACAACCTGCTCTGCAGGTTGAAAGAAAAAGTGCAGACAGCTCAGACCAGGATAAACACACAGACCAGCACCACATACATCAACACCAACACCAACGTCTGGAACACTCGTGAACAGCCACAACAGACACCCACTCTCACAGAGCCAACTTTCCCGAATCTATTAATTCCAAATCAGAAAATACACAAAAGTGCTGCAGAAATACAGCAAATGCAAAAGAGCAACAAACAATTACTTTCGGAATCAACACAACAGATATACAGTTTTACCGAGGTCCAGCTGAAAAACATCGTGAAGATCATGGCAGAGACCATTATCAATTGCCTACAGATGACGCAGAACGCTTCACAGCAACCGACTCAAGAAATCACTTGTGTGATAATGGACAAGATCATGCAGCAGACGACAGTTACACAAGAAATAGACAGTCTGAGACAAGATGGAGCGCAAGAGGACAAACATCGCAACATGGACATACAGACTACCAACAACAGTCGTCTTTACAACAACAATTACAACTATCAACAACCACAATTACCAATCAACACAAATATTAACAACCACTACTACCAACCACCACACCTATCAAGAAATACCACCTGTTACGAATCTCACTAGGATTCTGCCATTACTCTTGATTCTCATATTACTTTATTGTCTTGTTCTTTAATATAGCATCCAGTTGTATGATATAAGATTTTGTATGTTATATATATATTATAGCATGCTGTAGTGTGCCTGAGTTACATTATATTGTATGAGGCTTTTGTTGTTAATTTCTCATGTAGTTTCTCCGTGTGGGCGGTTGACCATATTTGGATATGGCCAGTGTGGGAACATTGTTGTCAATCGAGTGGTTATAGTTTTACCTTTATTTATTCCCATATTTGGTTGCCGTATTATTGTATGGAATGTTGTACCAGTATTTACTACTCTTTAGTTTGACAATGTTTTGAATATTAGTGCTGCATTTTGTTATTAGAATTTCCACAATGTTTATGTGGACGTTTAGTTGATTTTTTGGTAGACGCTTGGCCTGCGGACCAAGGCGTGGGCAGAAGCGTGGCAGCTGTTATCGAGAGGAGTCATGTTTTAAGTTAAGTCATTGGTCACTGTTATTTTAGCCCATATAAATGTTAATTATCTGGTTAGATGATTTGAGTATTACTATTGATTAATCCATGTTCTGGTGATATTGCTCATGTCTCAATAATTAATTTCATTCTATGATATTGCATGCTGAAGGATATTTCTGGCTATTATTTCTACATTTAAGTGTTATTAAGTTTGTCCCCCTTAGCATAAATATATTGTTCTCCATTTTATGCAGTGATGTATCTTTACCCCTAGACCGTTGTTGGCAAGGCCGATTTATTATCCTTTTTATTGCACTGCGGGGAGAAGAACATTATTTAGTCTCAAGGGTGGTAACAAATGGGGGCCTGTGTCCGGGAGAATAAACCTTAATTCCCTGTAATGTTTGTCCAATTAACAGTGCTAATTATTAATAGCAATTGCCTTCCTAGGTACTCTGTGATTATCTAGTGACACCTAATCAAGCCTGTGAAATTATCTGTTCAATCTGAGCTGCTGTGAAAACTTCTCAACGCTTCACGATTTGAGGTAAGTGTTCAGCTTGTGCCAGGGGCCAAGCATAATTTTCAGTGTTGTTTCAAGTGTAAGTTGTGATTATTGAGCCAACCATGGAGGATCAGGCTGCTGCGCTGGTGGATCAGCCCAATTTTGGTAAAATTAAAGACTTAAAGAAGTCTGGTTTGTTATTGCTGGCTGATAAATTGAACCTAGCTATTTCCAGTAAAATGTTGAAAGCTCAAGTGTTAAGAGTGATTGTCACACACTTGGTGGAGGAGGAGAGACTTGAAGAAGAGTGTTTGGGAGAGTTAGAAGAAGAGTCAAGTGACAAGGTGGCAATCTTAAAGTTGGAGTTGGAGACTAAATTAGAAGTAGCTAGGCTGGAAGCAGACAAGCAGAGGTTAGAGTTGCAGAACCAGACAAAACACCTTGAGTTGGAGGCTCAGTTAAGACTAGCAGAGCAGCAGGCTAGACAATTAGAAATTCAGCAGATTATGGCTGAAAATAATAACAGTTTAGAACAGCAGAGAATTGCAGCAGGGCTAGGTAACACTAGTAATAATCCAGAGAGTACAAATAGTTCTTCTAAGTACAGTAAACATGTAGAATTACCTAAGTTTAATGAAGAAGATCCAGAAATATTTTTCTTGCATTTTAAGAAACTAGCAGTCAGCATGAACTGGCCTGTCGATCAATGGGTTAGCATATTACAAGGACAATTTAAGGGTAAAGCTCAAGAGGTATTTGCATCTTTGCCTGCTGAGAATTCTTTCGATTTTAAATTTGTTCAGCAAAGTATTTTGAATGCCTACCAGCAGATCCCAGAGGCACATAGAATAAAATTCAGAAGTTTAAAAAGAGCACATGAAAAGACTATTTCTGACTTTGTAAGAGTAAAATTAAATCACTTTGACAGATGGATTAAAGCACTTAATATTACAGTTTGAGACTTTAAGAGACCTCATAGTAACTGAGGAAGTAGTGGGATGTCTACCAGAGAAATTAGCTTTATTTATGGCTGAAAATAAACAAACCACTGTTCTTATCAAATTAGCCAAGGAATTGAAAGCAAAGGTCAACAAACTGATCGAAACTGTGAACGCCAAGAAATCCGGACTCCACCTGCCAAAGATCATTGGGGAATATAAACCTGGATATGCGTATGGAAATGTCAAGACACACAAGCCTGGAAACCCACTTCGGCCAATCATTAGCCAGATACCCACACCCACGTACAGACTGGCGAAGCGACTCAATGGCCTGCTGACTCCTTATGTTCCTTGCGCCTTCAGCCTGAAGTCTCCAAAGGAATTTGTTGACTTACTGCGGGGCACACGGGCCACAGGGATAAGAGCCTCGTTGGACGTAGAATCGCTGTTTACCAACGTTCCTGTGGACGAGACAATCGGGATGATAGCCGACAGAGTGTATCGTGATCCAGCCTGTACTCCTCTTGACTTACCCGAAAATATTCTAAGGAAACTACTCCAAGCTAGTACTAAAGAGGCACCCTTCTTGAGCCCGGATGGGCACATGTATAAGCAAGTAGATGGGGTCGCCATGGGTTCTCCCCTAGGTGTCCTGTTTGCAAACTTCTACATGGGTACCATCGAGCAAAAAGTTTTAGTCGACATGAACTTGAAACCGGCCATATACTGCAGGTATGTTGACGACATTTTTACACAGGTACCTGATGTCAGACATCTGCAGGAGCTGAAGGAGGCATTTGAGCAGAGTTCCGTGCTACATTTCACTTACGAGATGGAAAAGGATGGGAAGCTGCCCTTTCTAGATGTAAGTCATGGAAAAGAGCGGAGGTTTCCACACTGCAGTCTACACTAAGGAAACGAACATAGGAATGTGCCTAAATGCCAACAGCGACTGCCCAGACAGGTACAAGAGGAGTGTTGTTAACGCATATGTCGACCGTGCTCTAAGCCACAGCTCAGAATGGAAGCAAGTCGACAAAGAACTCTGTAGGGTAAGGCAGGTCCTAGTCAACAACGGCTTCTCCAATGGTTTCGTCGAAGACATCATAAGAAGGAAAGTGAAACGCCATGCAACCTCTGAAGAGACAACTAACACAACACCTATACCCCCTATTAGACTACTTTACAGGAACTTCTTTTCCACAGCTCATAAAACAGAGGAAAGGGTCCTGAAAGATATTGTTAATAGAAACGTTATCCCTACAGACAAAAATCAGAGGATACAACTGACGATTTACTATAAAACCAGAAAAATGGCCAGCCTACTCATGAGAAACTCTCCAGACACAAAGCAGAATGCTTTAAAAGAGACCAACGTCGTCTATGCCTTCAAATGCCCACTTGGGGACTGTAAGCTCCAAAAAACCCAGTATATAGGCAAGACAACATCATCTCTTTCTAGGCGTTTAACGATGCATAAACAACAGGGCTCCATTAAGGAACATATAATCTCTTCCCACAACCAAACCATCGCCAGAGAAATCCTAGTAAACAACACAGAAATCATCGATAGATACAGCGATAGCAGGCGGCTTGACGTTTGCGAGGCACTACACATTAAGAAGTCAACACCAGCAATCAACAGCCAATTAATGCACAACTATATTCTACCCACCTCAATACTCCGCTCCAATATAGAAGCATCAAGAAATATGGACCTTTCCATATGGATGGCTTTCTACAAACACTTCCATTTCAATACCCATTGTTTCGTGTTCTGTCTTGTGTTGATGAAATTAATACCCTATTAATGCCACCTCTTGTTCTGTCTTGTGTTGATGAAATTAGTACCCTATTAATGCCACCTCACCCCATCCACCTCACTCAAATGTAGATATAAACAAAATCGGAGATGCGTAAGTTCTATTCAGTTGTGTATTTGTAAACTAAAGTCTTTGAAAATGTAATAAGTTTTACGAAACGCGCTCGTGTCGCGTCAGACTAGAAATAAAAATGAATTTTGGAGAATTGATTTTTGAATTACCTCCAACAGTGAAAAGAAATGTACGAAAGATTGAGAAAATTCGTGTTAGAATTATTAATCTTACTTTTTCGGTCATATTTAATAATATATGTTTACAATTTTATGTATGACCACCAGGTTCCCTGAAGCATATGCTTTACGTAACTTTAGAGCTTCTACCATTATAAGGCAGTTGGAACGATTTTTCTCACTATTTGGTATGCCCCGTATAATTCAAATCGATAATGGGAGTAATTCTTGTTCCACCACCTTTAACCAATTCTGTAATACTTTTGGTATAAAGCACAATTTTTCTAGTCCTTACCATCCTCAGAGTCAGGGGGGAATGGAACGGTTCCACCAAACTCTCAAGAAAATGTTGAAGGCAACAGGGGGAAGATTCACCCATGCATTGGGATGATAATCTGCCAGTTGTTTTATTTGCGGCTAGAGATGGATTGCACAGTGCACTAGGCTGTTCTCCATTTGAGCTGGTTTTCGGACATCAGGTGAGAGGACCTTTAAAGATGTTATATGAGAAATTGTTAGGAGATGTTACAGCCAGGCAGAGTGAGCGTTATCTGACGGATGTCCAGAGCAAGCTGTCCAGAACGAGGGAGTTGGCCTTACGACATCTAAGTGAACAACAACAGGTAATGAAGCAGAAACATGACCAGAGGTTCAAGGCCAAACTCAGAGTTTTTGAGCCAGGAGATTTGATATTGGTCGTGAAGCCTCGTATGGGTACGTCTATGTCCAATAAATTTGCAGGACCGTATAAAGTATTAAAACGTCTTGGAGAAGTTACTTACAAGATTTGCCATCCCAAGCAGAAACGACAGACCATGAGTGTACATGTAAACCGGTTGAAGGCTTATTGTGGGCCTAGTGTTGTGGCTTGTTGTGTTGCTGAGGAGGTAATTCCCGAAGAGTCGAGTGTTGCTGAGGAAGATAGTAATTTTTGTTTGTCTAATTTCAGTAGTTCCGGGGAAGAATTGTTGAGTCATTTGCAGGATGAGGAGAGAGCAGAGTTCCAGGACCTTTTGGAGGTGTCTTCTAGCTTGTTTGGGGAGGTCCCCACTCAGACTTCTCTCATTACTCACGATATCACCCTGACAAATGTGACTCCAATTCGGCTGCACCCTATCGAGTGACACTCGAGAAACGTCGTATCATCCAGGAATAGGTTGATTATCTTCTTCGACATGGGTTCATTAGACCCAATCAGAGTTCCTGGAGTTCGCCATGTCTATTAGTATCAAAACCAGAAGATAAGTGGAGATCAGTAGTGGATTATAGAAAACTCAACCAGGTAACTGTAGTTGATGTTTATCCTTTACCATTATTGGAAGAATGTGTTGATACTGTAGGTCATGCTAAATTTGTATCTAAATTGGACTTATCTAAGGGATATCATCAGATACCTCTTACAGATTTTGCAAGGGAAGTGACAGCATTTATCACTCCTGATGGAGCTTACGAGTGTAATGTCATGCCTTTTGGATTAAGGAATGCTCCAACCACTTTTCAAAAATTAATGAATTCTTTGTTGAAGGATGTGCCAGACTGTAGGGCATATTTGGATGACATTGTGATTTTCAGTAAGAATTGGGTAGATCATATGTCTAGTTTAAAGAAATTGTTTAATGTGTTACAACATGCTAATTTGACTGTCAATATGAAGAAATGTAGTTGGGCTAAAGGAACTATAGTGTATTTAGGACATGAGGTCGGACAAGGAAGGATAGTCCCATTGCACGACAAGATTCAGGCAATTGTTGAGTACCCAGTCCTAACAAATAAGAAGTCTGTGCAAAGATTTATTGGAATGTGTGCGTATTATAGGAGGTATTGTAAAAACTTGTCCATTGTTGCTGCACCCATAACAAATCTTTTAAGAAAACAGGTAAAATTTAAGTGGACGCAGGAGTGTCAGAACTCTTTTCAGAAGTTGAAAGGAATTCTCTCTACTTCACCTGTGCTAGCTAGTCCACAGTATGATAAACCTTTTATTCTTCACATAGACGCTTCAGATTTAGGAGCAGGTGCTGTTTTGTTCCAAGTAGGCCCAGATGAGTTAGAACATCCTGTTTATTATTTCTCACGTAAGTTTGACAAGACACAAATTAATTACTCTGTAGTTGAGAAAGAAGCACTTTGTTTAATACTGGCAGTGAAGAAATTTGAGACAAATTTGTCAGGAAATCAGGTGGTAGTATATACAGACCATAATCCATTGACATTTATCAACTCTATGAAGTGTAAAAATCAGAGAATACTTAGATGGTCATTGATTCTGCATGAATTCAATATTGTAATTCGTCATATTCCCGGGAGGCAAAATGTTATTGCTGATGCCTTATCCAGAGGATTTCCTGTTGCAGTGCCATAATATGTAGTGTTCTTTATTCATAAGATGTATGTAAATTTTTTATTTTTTTTTACTGTGTGAGATTTCATTGCTTTGTACTTTGATTTTAGTTGAAGTATTTTCATGTTATATTACATGTTATATTTCATGCAGTCAAAAAAAAATGAAATCAACCTTCAGTTAATTTCATTTTTTTCTTAGGGGACGGGAGGGATGTTACGAATCTCACTAGGATTCCGCCATGACTCTTGATTCTCATATTACTTTATTGTCTTGTTCTTTAATATAGCATCCAGTTGTATGATATAAGATTTTGTATGTTATATATATATATTATAGCATGCTGTAGTGTGCCTGAGTTACATTATATTGTATGAGGCTTTTGGTGTTAATTTCTCATGTAGTTTCTCCGTGTGGGCGGTTGACCATATTTGGATATGGCCAGTGTGGGAACATTGTTGTCAATCGAGTGGTTATAGTTTTACCTTTATTTATTCCCATATTTGGTTGCTGTATTATTGTATGGAATGTTGTACCAGTGTTTACTACTCTTTAGTTTGACAATGTTTTGAATATTAGTGCTGCATTTTATTATTAGAATTTCCACAATGTTTATGTGGACGTTTAGTTGATTTTTTGGTAGACGTTTGGCCTGCGGACCAAGGCGTGGGCAGAAGCGTGGCAGCTGTTATCGAGAGGAGTCATATTTTAAGTTAAGTCTACTTTCAAGTGTGGTCTAGAGCAGACACTTGCGAGATACTGTACCGACGCTCAGTGCGCTCAACTCACACCAAAGTATCACCTGTATACTTCTGTATATTCGACCAAATATATATATAGTATCTTAGTGTCTGTGTGTATTTGTCACCATACTTTACGTAACAATAGAACCGTTACATTGCAAGAATATTTCTGGCTATTATTTATACATTTAAGTGTTATTAAGTTTGTCCCCCTTAGCATAAATATATTGTTCTCCATTTTATGCAGTGATGTATATTTACCCCTAGACAATTGTTGGCAAGGCCGATTTATTATCCTTTTTATTGCACTGCGGGGAGAAGAACATTATTTAGTCTCAAGGGTGTTAAGGCGGCATATCATTGTAAAATTAAAAGTTGTTCAATTTGCTTATAAATTTTTTTATGAACTGGTTATAGAAAGGGCTGCAGCTGGTCCAAGTTTCATCATCACACCCTAAACAGAAAAGGAGACAAAAAATAAACAACGAATTATGCAACGAATTTTCAAATAGTTTCAGGGAACACATGTGTCAACTAAAATCATTTCTGTAACACTCAGATATTAAATTAAGCACATAATAAAGGATTCTAGTGATCAGTTTTATCAAAAAAGTATTTAGTGCAATAATATAATTATTCAAAGTTACCCTTCTAAAAAATATGCAATATATGATATTTATAAATTTTTATAAAATCAACAAATAGACTTTGGACTAAAATGTCTACTAGAATCTGTAGAAGCACAAACGCTACATATAAGGTGTAATTTGCATGTAAATTGATTAATAAATGAAAGCTCTGAAGTACTTTGAAGTTGTAAATTACTTTCCAGAGTAAAATAAAGATCCAAGTTCGGCCAACTGTAGCTGAGCTTGACTTCGACAGATTTCGTTCATAATTGGCACCCTTGCAGATATGCATCCATTGAGCAAGGTGTGCAAGTTTCATGCAAATCCCTTGATAACAAACGAAAAACAAAATTGGCCAAAAAAAAAGAAAAAAAAAAGAGAGAAAAAAAATTAAATATAAATATATTGCACATACATATTACAATTATTACAAGAGTTTGTGCTTCTACAGCTCATAGTAGACATTTTAGTTGACACATGTGTTCCCTGAGATTATTTGAGAATGTTGAACATTCGTTGCATAATACGTTGTGTATTTTTTTTCTTTTTTTCTGTTTAGGGTATGATGGTGAAACTTGCACCAGTTGCAGCCCTTTCTATAACCATTTCATAAATAAATTTATAAGCAAATTGAACAACTTTTAATTTATAATGATTTATAAAGAAATGCCCCTTTAACACCACCACTAACACCAACCACCACAACTGTTAACAACAACCACGACCACTAACTACCACAACTATCAACAACCACCACCACCAACCAAAACAACTATCAATCAACAACAACAACCACCATAATCACCAACCTACACAACTGTCAACAGCCACCTGAACTATCAACAACTACCACCACCAACAACAACTATAACTATATTACCCCCACAGCTTTCAACAACCTCCACCACCATCACCAACCATCACAACTATCAACACCAACCACCACAACTATCAACAACCACCAACAACCCCCACAACTATCAACAACCTCCACAACAACCCCCCCTCAACTTTCAACAACTACCACCAACAACAACAACTACAACTATCATCAACCCCCCACAGCTTTCAACAACCTCCACAACCATCACCAACCATCACAACTACCAACAAAAACCACCACCAACAACCACTACAACTATCAACAACCACAACAAACCACCACTACAACTATCAACAAACAACACAACTATCGACAAATAACACATATATCAACAACCACTACCACCACCACCAACCACCATAACTATCAACAACAACCACCACCATAACTATCAACAACAACAACCACCATAACTATCAACAACAACAACCACCTAAACTATCAACAACCACCACCACAAATATTAACAACAACCACTACCACCAATACCACAATTACCAACAACAATCACCACCATCACCAACCACCACAACTATCAACCACCAGCACCACCTCCATAAATATCAACAACAACCACCACCATCAACACCACAACTACCAACAATAGTTACCACCACCACCAACCACCACAACTATCACCAACCACTACCACCAACCACCACAACTATCAACAACCACAGCTACCAACCACCACAATTATCAACAACCACTACAACTATCAACAACCGCCACAATTATCAACAAACACCACCAGCACAACCAACACCACAACTATCAACAACCACCACCACCAACACCCACCACAACTTTCAACAACTACCATCACCACCAACCACTGCAATTATCAACAATTACAACTATCAACAACCACAATTACCAACAACCACAAATATCAATAACCACTACTACCAACCACCACACCTATCAAGAAATACCACCACTAACACCAACCACCACAACTGTCAAAAACAACCACGACCACCAACCACCACAACTATCAACAAACACCACCACCACAACTATCAATCAACAACAACAACCACCATAACCACCAATCAATACCACAACTATCAACAGCCAGTACAACTATCAGCACCCACCTCAACTATCAACAACTACCACCACCAACAATAACTACATCTATATTCAACCCCTCACAGCTTTCAACAACCTCCCCCACGATCACCAAGCATCACAACTCTGAACAAAAACCACCAACAAACAACCACTACAACAATCAACAACAACCTTCACCACCACCAACCATCACAACTAACAATAACCTCCATTACCAATCACCTCAACTATCAACAACATCCACCACCATATCTATCAACAACAACAACCACCATTATCCACTACAACTGTTAACAACTACCACCACCAACCACCACTACAACTATCAACAACCCCCACAACTTTCAACAACCATCACCAACCACCACAACTATCAACAAACACCACCACCACCAACTATTACAGCTATCAACAACCACCACAACTATTAACAACCACCACCACCAACAACAACATCCCAACAATTATCAACAACCACCACCAACCACCACAACTATCAACAACAACCACCACCACCAATCACCACAATTATCAACAACCACCACAACTATCAACAACAACCACCACCAACCCCCACAACAATCAACAACAACCACCATCAACCACTACAAAACTCAAAAACAACCTTCACCACCAACCACCACATCTATCAACAACTACAACCACCACCACAACTATCAACAACCACCACCACCAACCACTACAATTATCAACAACCATCACAACTATCAGCAACCACCTCCTCAACTATCAACAACTACCACTACCAACAACAACTACAACTATCATCAGCCCCCACAGCTTTCAACAACCCCCACCACCATCACCAACCATCAAAACTATCAACAACCACCACCAACAACAACCACAATAACTATTAACAACCACCACCACCACCAATCACCATAACTGCCAACAACCTCTTCAACTATCAACCACCACCACAACTATCAACAACCATAAACACCACCAACACAACTATCAACAACCAACACAACTATCGATAAATACCACAATTATCAACAACCACCACCACCACCCACTGTTGGATAATTGGAACTTTAACTCAAATATTATAATATTTAATTTAGAAATCGATAAACTCGAATGACCTCCCACTTTTGAGAAAAGAGGGAAAACAAATAAAGGTTGCTTTTCAATTATTTTGAAAAGCATGAATGTACTGTGATAATGATTAATTGAGAGTTAAAATCCTCACTTCAATATTTGGGGAGGGTATTACTAGAAATTAATATACATCTAGGATAATGACTGGTGCTGATTCGTCACCAGTTGGTTAATTACATATTATCATAAATATTATAGATTCAGAAATTAAATGTAGATTCAAATATGATGATAATATTGTAAAATAATCAAGCCTATGAAATATCAGTAAATCATAGAAATTTGTGTATGAAAATCGCAACACACTAAGCAATAAATGTATTAAATTTATGTAGTTTCTCTTGGAATATTATATGCATAAAAAGGGCAGAATACATATATGAGAAATAATATTAGAATTAATCATAGCAACTCTATTATCTACGATATACCGAATGGAGGGGCTTAGCTGTAGGAAGACTTCAATAAACCCGTTTCGCAATTCGAATACTCGAAGACGTGATCACATCACCCAAGTATTGGATGAAACACCGACAGGGAAATCGCATGTAGAGGAAGAATTTCTGTTTGTCTTCACCAACACGCTGCAATCACAGAAAACTTATAGAAATTGACTAGGCTAGAGATTTATTCCACCATACACCGTTTCATTAGCAGTGACAAAGAGAATACTTAAACAAATATCTAATGAAAATCTCACCGACCTAACAAATTCACAAAGACCTGAAAGTTGTAGCATTAAATATTATGATAGATATCGTGAGGAGACATTCACATATGAGACTAATAGAACAGGAACCCGGCAATGTGATATTATACTGGCCAGAATACGCCTGGGATATAGACGTATCTGGCAGCTTTCTCAAAACCCAAATGTCGAGTACACAATGTATTAACTTTGTGAAAGAGAAAACATGCACTCTCTTGAACATTATATTGTAGAATGTCCCATACTGACTGACTTTCGCCCTCCTGGGCTAAGGTATGCTGAACTCTGTAATTACTATATGAGTACTGGAACACTTGATGATATATTGGACTTGTACCCAAGATTGACCATGTAATGTATCAATTATACATTGTATGTATGTGATGTAACTATATAACCTGAGCTTGTAAAAGCACCTTAATCACCTTCAGTTATTAAGTGCTTAATTGCACACTAGTTTCTCTTTCAGCTATCTCACCCTGTCAGATTAAAAGAGAGAAATATATGTGAATGCATGTGTGTGTATATATGTATGTATATGTACGTATATGTAAGTGTGTGTATGTATATGTATGTGTATAAAGTATATATGGAAGCTGATCAGAATTACATTTCACCTTTGTAAATGCACATTAATGACAATATTGTGGAGGCGGTCGCCTAGAGGCTATGGCTGACCAACCACGTGGTAATCAACATACACGGAAATGTGCAGAAAACAGGGAAAACAGCGGCTCACCTTGAGCTGAAATCTTCTCACAGGAGAGCAAGAGCAATACGACAGCTTCTAGTCGCGAGGTCCAATGGTAGCTGGCCAATCAACCCGTCCTGTGAAAAACAACGTCACTTTTGGCTCGTATGCGCACTATGGCCAAATTTGGACGTAATTTGCAATGAAATCGACTCACAAAAGTGACGTTCTTTTCCGTTTTCTATTTGAGCCGTCCGGCGTACGCGCAGAGGTTATAAGAGGACACTTTAAATTAACGTTTTTCATACCGTTTTGAAACTTTATGAGAATTTCCTGCCCACCTAACCTATCAGAGGACCCTTAACTTACTGTTGTTGAAAAAAAAAATCCCAAATTTATTTTCATTTTCAAATTACGTCCAAATTCGGCCATACGGCAAACAGCCAAAAGCGACGTTCTTTTTAAGAGGACAGGTTTGGCCAATATGGATTGCTGGATAACCACAGTCCAGGGGGCGTCATAAACAGGTCCTTCTGCGGTCAGGTGCTGTTCTCGTCTGGCCTCCCTCTCGCCTCCAGGCATGCGCGCGGGTGATGCAGACGCACGGCATCGAGCTGCCGCCCACTAATCAGGAGCGGCTAATATAAGAAATATTCCCCGGCGGGTAATTTGAATGTGGTTCCCGCCACACTTCCCCCGTCCCTATAAGATAAGGGGTGCATTACAAACTTAAATTAACTTAAACTGTCCTTTTGATGCACCCTCCACTGGCTTCATATTGAGGGGTGGGATGGTGTGTATAATAATGGAATAGAATGTCTGGTTTAATTAAAAAAGAATACTGTGACTGGTTCATTATATACACATTTATGATCTACCTTTGGTATAGTATTTATTTTTGGTTCACTTATAACACTATACTAAGATGATATTTAATTTAATTTAATATGTATAAAATTATATATTTTATTTGTATGCAAGTACTTCCTTGCTTCCTTTTATTTGTATATATAAGTATTTATGATTATTTTAATTTTGTATTATATTAGATATTTTTTTCATTCTTTAATTTTCTATATTTACAATGTTATTTATATTCACACTTTGTACTTTTACACTATACTACACTCTACAATTTTTTTTTTATTTTTTATTTTTTCTGCACAAGATTGAATAGCCTCTGACCGTTCTCGGTAGTGACTGGCCAGGAGTTCTATGTCTATGTCTAGCCATTTCGCTACACATATCCCCACTTCCCCGATGTATGCGGGTGATGATAGGGCGCTTGTCCCTGCCCTGGTTATCACTGGTGCTGCCGATTCCAGGAGGAGTCGCACTCTTGGTATTGCTTTCAGTGTATCTATTTGCTGGACTGCTGGCCTTTCCCCAATATCCAAACTAAAATAGATATTAGGGAAGGAACTGAGCCATTTTTGAACCGTATTCCCAGTCCCTGTGAAACCTCGCATATGTATAGGTTGTGCGAATTCGCAGAATTCTTGCAGATCTGTGAGAGCTGTATAGTAGATCAAGTCCGATTTATCTCCCCTTTGTGAACGCAGGGAAATTATTAAAGGTCGCCTCACCGGGACATATGGGAGTATGTGTCGGAATACGTCTCTCTGTACCTTCCTCTCTCCCAGGGTTGTCGTCTACCAATTGAATCCGATTGATCCCAGAGGTACAGTGGGCATTACATTCATATATATGTTTAGAGTTTTTAGGGTCCTGGCATCTGCGTATTCTGTGTGATTCGGGTAGAGACCCAATGACATTGTCCATCCCGGTGGGGTCTCACAGCTCCGTGGGTATTTCATCGGATTCATGTATGCCATGACCCCGCCCGCCAGACTGTGGGTTGGTGTTGGTTTCAGCTCTTTGATCTACAGGCTAATTTTTTGCATAGCATAAATTGGGAGGAGGGTGTCCTCACCGGAAATCAAGTCCCCCTTCGTCAGGGTATCGTTTACCCTGAAATGGCTGTCAAAGAACGCTATACTCCAGGTGGAAGGATCCGTAAATAAACTGGTGCGATTCTGTGGGTCTGTACAATCCTGGTGATACGTCGCTAGACGTGGGTCCCCGCTTGAGGTAGGGTTAGAAAAGGACATTGTGTCCATGGTCTGTCGATACCTTGCCAGACTCATGTCTCCGCTTGAAGTGCAATGAGACTAGACTAATTTCTCCATGGTCTTTGGGAGTTCCAGTGCCTCCCCCCCCCCCCCAGGACGTTCCAATCGACTCAACTGGAGTTGAGTTTCCAAATACTTCATTATTAATCCCCACCTTGAGGTATTGGGTACTCCCCAGATCTTTCTTGGTCCTTTGACTCCCGTGCGGTTTCCGACTCGTAGTCCGAGTAATCGGATGATGACTCCTTGTTGGCCATCGCTGTGTTGGGGTGTAGTGCTGCAATAAACAGTGTCTTAACAGTAAGAAAGGCATTTATTGAAACTATTTCCTGCGTGCGTTCTTACACCGTGGACGTATATACTCCGGCTGAGAATGTACATTTACCACAGTTGCTCCCACACAGCTCCTATGAAACCATTCAGCACACCTATCACATTGCACCATAAACTTTCCGTCATATGCCTGCCTACACACGCAGTAAAGGACTTGATAAGGTAATGTTGTTTCTGGAACCCGCGCCATGTGCTGTTTAAATTGAATCACCCAGTTTGGACATACACAGTCCTTACACTTCTTTAATCTATCATGATTCACTGTCGTGAGGTCACGCTGAAGTTTAACCCTAAATAAACAAGAAGAAAATTTATGAATTATGATTCCTGGTCCCTTCTATTGCGGCGATAATTTCTTACACTGCCCCTTTGTCTGCGTCGTATCCAGCAGATAAACCAGGTCGCCCTTTTCATAGGTCTATAATCGTGCCCTCGGGTAGTAATCCTTCTTCATTCGTTCTTGGGTAGATAGAGATTTTCGTGCGAGCTTGTGTGCCTTTTCTATTTCCCATTGCAATTGCGCTAAGTAGGGTATTACTTCTTGGGTAGAATGTCTCTCCCGGGGATACATCAAATCTATTGGCTGGTAATTTTCTCGGCCAAGCATAAATTTATTAGGGGTGAATCCTATACGTCGATTCACGATTTACCTAATTGCCCCAGCTATGTGTTGAACGTAGTCATCCCAATTATCCTGTTGAGAACTGGCATAGCATCGAAATGCATCCATGATGGTTGTATTGTACCATTCTACCTGGCCATTCGCTGACGCCCTATAAGCTGTGGTACGGGTCTTGTGGATGTGCATCATCTCGCAAAGTTTAGTGAATAAGTCACTGTCAAAGCTTTTCCCGTGATCGGTAAAAATCTCAAATGGATACCCAAACCGGGTGAAGAATTCATCGAGCGCCGCTCTTGCCGTATCCTCCGCGGTTTGGGATGGTAATGGCACGCATTCTATCCATTTGGTAAATTGATCCACCATTACCAAGAGATATTCGTTGCCCTTCCGAGTCTTGGGCAGTGGTCCCAAAAAGTCTAAGTGTACCCTTTCCACTGGTGTCCCTGCATGGTACTTGAGCAACTCATGCCTACTGGATTTGGATGTTTTTTTGTTGATACTGCAGAGGTGGCACGAAGCCACATAATTAGCAACCTGGGTTGTTAGCCAGTACCAAAAATACCTTGATTTGACTCTCCAATGTGCGATTCCTGCCCTGATGGCCCATACTGGGTATGTCATGGCATAAACTCAACACTTAATGTCTCAAGCTATTGGGGATGTATAACAGTTTTTGAGCCGCTCCATCCTGATCTACCTTATGCCACCACCAAAGGTCATTTTCTAAAATAAAGGCCTCTTTGTTTAGCCAGTAGTATTTCATGGCGGGGCTGGCTGCGAATAGGTAACCTCTGCTGGGTGCTGGCCTCCTACCCATGCTTTCACCATACTCATGTCTGGGTCATTTTCCGTCTGCTTCTGCAATTCACGTATGGGCATGCCGTATCTGTTCCCCATGGTCTTTGTGAGGATTTGAATGCTTACTGTGTTTGGTAGGGCTCCATCCCGTCTCTTTCCGGGTGTGTCCTCTACTTCTCTTTGATCTGTATCCGCCGGGTCCCATGAGAACACAACCAAATTGTTGTCTTCCGACCACCAGTCTGTCGAGAGAGGCTTGGTGTTTATGTTTCTAATTGTCCCCCGAGCCTGAGTACTACATGCACAATCGAATGATCCTGTAGCTAATGGGATCACGTCATCTACTGTTTCTTGGAATGTTGCCCAGTTTTGGTGTGTCCTGTGACAATAAGAACAGCCCCCGCACGGTAAGTCTTGTATGGGGATGTCATGACGGAAATGTGTACATAGCTGCTGGTTGTCACCTTCCCTGACAATGAGTCCCCCATTGATGTGTTTCTTTCCGGCCCTGTGTTGTATTTTCAAGTCAAACTGGCTTAGTTCTTCCAACCAACGAGCTAATTGGCCCTGGGGGTTCTTGAACCTAGTCAACCATACCAGACTGCCATGATCCGTTCGCATAATAAAAGGCCGGCCCAATAAATAGTGCCGACAACGCCTGGTAAACCTCACGACTGCCAACAATTCCTTCCTGGTAGTGCAATACCTTCTTTGCTCTGGGGTTAATGCAAAACTAGAATAAGCAATGACTTTTTCCTGTTCGTCCTGAACCTGCAGCAACTCAGCACCTATTGCCCAATCAGAGGCGTCGGTATCCAGGATAAATGGATCCTGTCCATTGGGTAGTCCCAAAACAGGGGCCGTAGTCAAAGCAGTTTTGACAGCGCCGAAGGCCTCTTGATGTTTACATTCCCAATTAAATTTGTTTGCCCCGGTTAATGCATATAACGGGGCTGCTAGCTCTGCAAATCCTTTTATGAAAGCCCTGTGATAGTTGGCTAATCCTAAGAATTTTTCTACATCCTTGGATGACCTAGGGGTTTGCCACCTCACCACTGCCTCTATTGCCTCCTGTCCCAATTTTAGCCCCGTCCGGCTAACTATTCTGCCCAAGAATTCAACCCGCCTTCTAAACAAAGCACATTTTTGTGGCTTAAGGCGTAGGCCATATTTTCTGAATCGTTCAAAGACTTGTTCCATGTTGAAGAGATGACTCTGAAAGGATTCACCTAGCACTAAGATGTCATCCAAAAAAGCTAGTACGGTTTCCCAATTTAGTTCTTGTAACACTAGATTCATGACTCTTGCATAGGTAGCTGGTGCATTGCAAAGGCCAAAAGCCATTTTCTTAAATTCAAACAGACCATACTTGGTGAAAAATGCCGTCTTTTACCGATCTTCCTCTGCTACGTTAATCTGGTAATATGCTGAATTGGCATCTAATTTACTGAACCATTCGTTCCCCGCTAATGTGTCCAAACATTCATCAACTAGTGGAAGCGGGTATACATCCTTTATGGTACGGGAATTCAGTTCCTGGTAGTCCACGCACCATCGAACCGAGGTTCCCTTTTCCTCACTAGTACTGGTGCCGATGCCCACTCAGACATCGACGGTTGGATAATACCTGCATCAAGCATTTGCTGAAGGTTTCCTTTTTCCTCCTGTGCAAAACATGCTGGTGTTCGTCGTATTTTCTGTTTCACCGGTGTGGCATTGCCTGTGTTGATGTAGTGTGACACTTCATTAAGAGATCCCAAATCAAATTCGCTTGCCGCAAATACATCTTTATATGTCAGTAACAAACGAGTCAGTTGGCTCACCTGTTCTGCTGTCAGGGTCTCTTCTATGTCCTGTAACATGCTTATCATATGGATGGGTAGATTGCCGTGGGTTTCCTCTGATGTCTCCCCTATCGACCTTACAGCCACCGCTGGCCTAGAATTGGGTAAAACTTCCCATGCTGCTTCTGCATAAGCCACATGCATCTGTCTCTTCAATGTGATGTTCCGTTCTGTGACATTAAGTACACATATTTGTAGGGTTTTTCCATTCTGGTGCAATGTGTGCATTATTGGTACCCTCTCTTCATCCAAGGGTTCCACTAAGTATTGGGGCATGTTACTGTCCAGTTCACATGGGACGTTTGCCACCGACCGAGGTGAAATGACCGTGTGTTGAGACACTGCCACTTCAGCTATGCAAGGGTTGGAGTTTGGATCTGGTGTATTTTCCCTTCCCAATTGCATAGGAATAATTTGTCCCTGTAATATCATCTGAGATTGGGCCAAGGCCAGGCTGATGCCCTGACGTTTCATAAAATCAAGCCCTAATAGCATGTTATCTTCAATTGGTGCTACATATACGTTTACTTCAATTTCTCTCCAGCAATTAGTAATGTAACCGGCCCTATCAGTGTTCCTGGAATACACATACATTTCCCCGCTGTATTGAGAGTGATCCGCCTTATTACCGGTGGTGGGGGTACCAACTTTTGATGAACCTCTTGTGAAATAATTGTGACTTCCGCCGCTGTGTCAACTATTGCTCTCACCATTACGTTCTCCACTTGAATCGGGATCCAGAACATGGAACCGGACCGTAATTGCCTAATAGTTATTTGTTCTTGTTCCTTCCTTTCCTGCTTATCACTGCTCTCGGGTGTGCCGGGTGGGTCTGCCTTATCCTCCCTGGGGGAATAACATTTATCTTCTTGAGGGAATTCTTCCTCATCACCTACTTGCTGGAAATTTAAACCAGCTCCCTCATGTTGATAGAAGTCGTCCTCATCTTGCGACATTTTTCCGTCGCCTATGTCCTTTTCGTCCGCCAGTGCTATCATTTCAGGTGCACCTTCTGCAAATGTTTGATCGGACGGCCAATCTTCCTGATGAATATCCAGTGCTGGTATTTAGAGGGTATAAGTTTTGAACCCTCGAGAAGGACTTGGTGTCCATGAAGGTGGTGTAACCCCACTCTGCTGGCCTGGTAAGTCGTGGGTTGAATCTAGGCCTCTTGAACAGACCCATCTTTGTTTAAAAACTGATCCTCCTTCAGAAATGAAACATGATACTTATCGTTGGAACGCTCCTCCTGTTTACGGCCTTCGTCCCAGCCACTTCTACACTGTTGGCAATCGCGAGCAAAATGACCCTCTTCCCCACATAGGTAACAATTATTACTCCTCCTAGATGATGGGGTGCGTTGGCCCCGAGGCGATATGATGGCGTTTGTGAGACGCCTCAAACCATCACATACCTCGTCCAATTTGTCACGAACCCCTGAGATCCCTGAGACGACTTCGTCTAGTTTTGCGTTCATGCCTGTCTATTTATCTAACTTTGTATCCATTCCCGCAAGAGATGGAGAGCCTGATCCAGCATTTGTTTGCCGTGACCCCCTTACCCTGGCCCGATAAGCTATCACCCAGTGACGACTCTGGAGATTTTGTGGGTGTCCGTGAGCGGAGGCGGAAAGCCAAATTACTCCGGGCTGGTTGTTCATATCGGGAAGGCCTACCCAGAGCATTTATCCGCACTGCTGGCCCTTGGGACCTCTGCTGCTGGTAACTAAGTGAGGATGACCCTGCTGACCCGTGAATAGCAACAGAATTATGTTGAAATGTCTGAGCCCTATCAATGGCTTTTTCCATGGACGAAATATTAGCGTTGGAAATATATTCTGCTACACCTTTATCTAGCAAACCTTGGCCAAATCGCATGATTGCCATCTGCTCTTCCTTACCCCGTTCCAGATGTTTGTAGGCTCGGTGAGCCAAATGCTGGACTCTATCAGCCCATTCTAAGTTTTCCTCACCATTCTCCTGGTGGGCCTGAGAAAATTTCATTATTGCCACGTCTAAAACCTCCCTATCTCCAAATCT
Source organism: Procambarus clarkii (assembly GCF_040958095.1). NCBI lineage: Eukaryota > Metazoa > Arthropoda > Malacostraca > Decapoda > Cambaridae > Procambarus > Procambarus clarkii. The sequence continues at coordinate 8,365,103 of NC_091230.1, read as the reverse complement.
CTTTACTAGTTGGTGCACCATGCGAGTGTAATCAATTGATGGTTCCCGGTCTAGTATACGGATGTAAAAATCGCTAGCTTTTCCCTTATGGCACAAACCCAAGTTTGTGAGAGAAGTCGTGCCACTCCAATCTTTTTCCACTGCATACGATGTGAAACGGCGATAGAATGGAGTCCAAACCAATTTACCATCATAATCGAGTTCTCGAGGTATGAATGTTGAAGTATGAAGTACTTCATACTTCACACGAGGTATGAAGGTACGAGGTGTTGGACGGAATGAATTATTCCTTTGACCATGACTGTTCCACTGTCGAGGAGACGTGGAGTCATCCGAATCAGAATCCTGAGAGCTAGCTGACAACCTTCGAACTGGATGACGAGTGGAATGAGACGGACCCTTAGTGGAAATATGTCCCTGTCTCTGAAAACCAAACTATGCAAACTAGCCTCCAGAGACGGCGGAGACATTCCCATCAGTTGATGGCGAGCCTGAACGTCCCCAAGTGTTTGGTTCTGCTATTGTGTTGGAGCCTGAGCCATGAGGTAGTGGTTCCGTGTCAAAAGATATGGCATACAACAAAGGAGTTGTAATCTTAAGGTGAGATATATGATGGATGTTGTCTGCCGTGATAGTGTGTGTGTGTCTGAACTTAATAATTCTGTTGGCCAGTGTGTACGACACTCCAGGTAATGTTATTAGATGAGTTACAGACGCCAATTTAATGCGTATGCGGGGCATCTTGCGGTAATGAAAAGCCACGGCTCAAAACTAGTCTTTTTGCAAAATGTACGTTCACAGTAAAAGTAAACCGGCAATGAATAAGAATAAGACACGTCAGGGAATAGGCCTTAAATCTAGGAATGGTCAAGAATAGTATCCTGTTTCCAAGCCTGTAACTAATGGAAGCAGGTGCCGCTTAGGAATTATCCAGTATGTTTGAAGTAACTATTCACTGTACGATTGTCCAAAAAATTGGAGAAAAACAGGGTGGCCCCAATAATTAGGATGACCTGACCCCAATGTTACTCCCTCCCAAAAATTTTCTAAAGTTGGAATGCACTAGGTATGGTCTTGAACACTCACTAGGACTGGATAATCATAAGTGCTTACACTGAATTTGATCATGTATGAAATTTAGGATAATCTTAAGTCGAGAATCATGCACTTAAATCGAGAAGCATGCACTTAAAACTAGAATCACGCACTTAAATCTAGAATGTAAACATACATTGCACTCTTACAAGTATATGTTAGGTAACTTATTCTTATACTTCTCACTTATTACTAGGTATTTTCACTGGTCACTCGAAGGATTATCATATGTAGTAATGTTCTCCTACAAAGTGGACATTTGCAAACACACTGTTCCAAGTTTCAATATTTCACAAATGTAATCAGTAGCACTCACTTAACTAATTTATAACAGTATTTTTCGCCTAAATGTCTCAAGTAAATATATTTAATGTTACTGAAAGGAAGTTCATTCACTAATATCTATATGCAGCAATGAGTATACAGTTCAAAGTTCATGCACCTGTTAAAGAACAACACATTCATTTCAGAGGAATGGGTAAGTTTAGGGAGGAAGTATGGTTTCCTTTCCTCAGGTTTTCAATACACCAGCACAAATTTTCTTGACACATATGTCTCCGTGGAGTCATATATATATAAGGAAAGTTCGTGAAGGCAAAGTAGGAGACAGTCCAGCAAGATGCCACAAACACCTATGTATAGATAACGCCTCTGAGTCCTCAACGACCGTGAGTAAACAATAACATCGAGCCCGGATACGCTCGTGAACGAAGGCTGAATCCGTGAGGTAGTAACTTCCTCCTCACTCCTATTATAATCACAAAATTACTGAACACTTCGAATTCTGATGTAGAATATCTAGAAAAACAGTAAATGCAAAGAAAATTGATGGTACAACCTTAGTGGGAAGTGGGAACGCCAACTGGTGGGGCGGACGCCAACAGGTGGGTCGGGCTGGCAGCATGTAGGAACAAGTATGGCGGCGGCGCAGCGTGGTGATGGCGTCGTCTTGAGAACAATGAATATATACCAAAATTCACTAAAAATTTAGAAAATTGCCAAAAAAGGAGAAAATTGATGCTGCAAAGAAGGCAAAAAATCTGGGAAATGAATCTAACGTCGAGAATCTTGCTGGATGCATGGGGGTTGTAGAACACTCTTGAATCAGGAACAGAGGTACGACGAAGTATAGGAAATCACAAGGAAATGCAAGAAATGGGGAATACAGCACAAATACTGGAATCAGGAACCACAAAATCAGAGACAACGCAGCTGAAAATCACAAATCAAGTCCTAGCAAACTGGAGAACATCTATGGTGCAACCGACGACAGTAAATTTCACTGTAATGTTGAACACGGTCTCAATCACTTGCAGCAGGATAATGATGTGTACAGCGTGGCGAGGTTCTCTTGATCACCGTGTAGGCCGATTACTCACTGCGCCAGTGTGGAGGCGGTCGTCTAGGGGCTATGGCTGACCAACCACCTGGTAATCAACATACACGGAAATGTGCAGAAAACGGGGAAAACAGCGGCTCACCTTGAGCTGAAGTCTTCTCACTGGAGGGCAAAAGCAATACGACGGCTTCTAGGGATGAGGATGGGCGAGGTCCAATGGTAGCTGGCCAATATGGGTTACTGGATAACCACAGTCCAGGGGGCGTCACTAACAGGTCCTTCTGCGGTCAGGTGCGGTTCTCGTCTGGCCTCCCTCTCGCCTCCAGGCATGCGTGCGGGTGATGCGCAGACGCACGGCGTCGAGCTGACGCCCACTAATCAGAAGCGGCTAATATAAGAAATATTCCCCGACGGGTAATTTGAATGTGGTTCCATCCACACTATGTAAAAGACACATCGAACTCTTTATGTAGGGCATACGTAAATCTGTGTATCTATGTATTTACATATGTAGGTTAGCTTAGCATTTTAAAAGCACGGAATCACCTTCTGTGTTTGATTGTTCAATAAACCCCTGAACTATATGTTTAACTCATCTCTAACCCTGTCCATGGAGGACAGAAGAAAATGTATATATGCTGGTTAGCATTGTAAATGTGTGGCCACGTCTGTGGTAGAAAAAAATATATATATACACTGAGAAATCGGGAACAACATTTATGATAAAAACCACTCTACATAAAAAAAAAATACTTAACGTAGGCCTGTTGAAACATTTACGCTCGCCGATATCACGTCTGTTAGTCCCTAACGTTCACTGCTGTTGAAGGTTTAATTTCAGGACGTAATTGTATTCACAGACTTGAGAATTAACAGCATTATTAGCACTATTCGACCACGTGTTCTATCCGCAATTGCTGCCGCTTGCAAATCTGCGTGTGCTCTGGCGGAGTCATGTGGCAGAAAGACGCCTTCCTCTCTCCCTCCTGCTCGGACACGCATGCGCAGAGACGCTCATAGCAATCTCGAGCTTAAACTAATTATTTAGAGAAATAAGGAAGTACGACTTAAACTAACGTCACGAATAAATATATTGAATCATAATACCGCTTCTCGCAAGGCAATCGATTTCATTAACACTGCACAAATTAAATGAGAAGGGTCGACGTGTATTTAATTTTACGTCGTAATAATATTTACTGTAATAATTAGTTTGGTTAACTGATCGAGTTCAGTACGCATAAGGATGCAAAACTATTATTTCTTCCATAATGAACAATATTTTAGAAGGAAAGGACTATTAACTGAACTCTACAAATTTCCAACAAACGAGGAAGATTTCATGTTTCAGCCTGCTATTGACGCTGAGCGTCATGAAATTTTTTTTAATTTTCCCCCGAGGGGCGAGTTTATTGGGCAGCGCCACTCATCTTGTGAGTGGACATACTGCCATAGCAGCATTTACAACACTCCCCAATACGAAGAAAACCCAATGGGTTGTTCATCCTGTCACTTGTACCCAGACACAGCTGGGACTTGCTTAACTGTGTCTAGTGAACAGCTCCTCAAACAAGAAGATTAACATCTGTCAACCCTTAAAAGCTTACGTTATCTTGCGGGTGCAAAATGGGGGAATCTTTTAAGAACAGTATCAATATTTGACAAATAGTGTTTTTCCTAACTCAAACAATGTGGGGTTTATTATTCTACACATATTTCTAATGTCTCTCAGGTGTTCGCATTCACGTAGATAGTTGTCAAGGCCGTGTCCGTCAATCTCACCACAGATTCTGCAACTTCGCTGATCACCTGTTTTTTCATTCCATATCTCTATGGATATTTGTATCCAAGATGGATTCTCGCTATTACTGATTCTCTCCCGCGTCCTCCTCCTCTTCGTCCATAATGATTGGGATTGCCAGCTGCAACCATGTTGTACCATCGTACAGGTTTGTGCTTCTATCCTCCTTTCCTCAGTTACCTTGTTACGGTGATGTTACCTGACAATACCTCTAATTTGTAGTAGAGTCTTGGGTATGAAGTATTCAATATGGTCTTCAGCGCCTTCAGCAGCCAGCACATCTGCTCGTTCATTCCCACATATTCCAACATGGGAGGGGATCTACAGAAATTTGATGAGTCCTCCCTGATTGGTAAGTACTCACACAGCTCTCTTTATTACAGCGACTATTGCAAGATTCTCTGCCCGATTTTTACTTAGGCTTTGCAGTGCTGCTTTTGAATCAGTGCAAATCATTGCACCATTAGTGTTCTGTTCAAGAAACCTTAACCCCATAACAATGGCACTGAGCTCTGCTTGCGTTGAAGAGGCATAGTTCTTAATACGCGCTTTTTCTTCATTTCTGCGTTGGAAAGCATTATCCTTCATTACCATGTATGCCGCACCAGCCCTGCCATTGACAGGATTTGATGCCCCATCAGTGTAGATTTGATCTAGTTCATCTCCGGCTTCTTTATAAATTTCATCAAGGTACTTGTGCCTCATGTCTTGTGGTATCATGTTGGATTTTTTCGTTGCAATTTCATTGATTGTCATGGCTTCATTCTGAATGCTTTCGAGCCTTTTCATATCGCTTTGGGAGTAGGTGTCTAAGACTGGTGCGGCATAGTCTATGTGTACATCATTTTAAGCACGGCAATAGAGGCTCCATGTCCATTCCAGGTCATGGCCTTCAATACCTTGAGTCGACTTTTGCATGTTCCTGTGAGTTGGTTGAGCTCCTCTTTCTTCCCCTTGTTAGAGCCGACAGTGACGCCAAGGTACCGATAGTGGTCAACCCATCAAGTGTTACACCATTAATTTGTAGTTCTTCATTTTCTCCCCTCTTGTGATGAGAGTATGCTTTTGTCTTGTTTGTGGAGAGAGTGAAACCGAGCTCAATACATTTCCTTCCGAGGAATTCAATGGACTGTTTAATTTTTCCAAAGGTGGGAGCTTGTATTAGAACATCATCTGCATATCCCACTTGTTGTGTTCCCTCCGGAAAATCAATATTTGCAATGGCATTCATAAGTACATTAAATAGTGTGGGGCTTAAGTCTCCTTGGGGGGTACCGAGTTCCATATTCATTGTTCTTGAGACTGCTCCATTGAAGGAGACCTTGGCTTTCCTCCCTTTGAGGTAGTCTTCAATCCATTTCATTATTCTCCCCTTGACACTCATGCATGCAAGCTCGTCCAAGATCGCAATCCCCTGTGCTTTGTCGAAAGCTCCTTTAATGTCGACAAATACAGAGTAGTTAGCTGTGTCATTAGCCAGGTAATTAACTATACAATTTGCTGTGCTCCGTCCTTGAACAAATCAATTGACCCCCTTCCCTAGTCTGCCTATTTTGTGCAACAGTCATGAGGGCTAGGAATTTTCTTGGTAAATTATGCCTTACTATAGAAACACCAACGATATTAATTCTACGTGTTAGTGTTAATACTAAATGTTAATATTAGGAGATAGGGAGAATAAACTATTGGTTATTTCCAACACCCACCACAACTGTCAACAAGAACCACCACCACCATCAAGACAATTATCAACAACAATCACCGCCACCACCAACCACCACAACTATGAACAACAACCACCACCTCAACTATCAACAACCACCACCACAAATATCAACAACAACCACTACCACAATACCACAATTATCAACAACAACCACTACCACCACAACTATCAACCAACACTACCACCACAACCTCCACAACCATCAACAACCACCACCACAAGCAACAACTAAAACCACAACAATCAACAACAACCAACATCACCACCATAACTATCAACAACCACCACCATCAATACCACAGCTACCAACAACAACCACCACAATCATCAACCACCACAACTATCAACAACCATCATCACCAAACACCATAACTATCAACAACCACAACTATCTACAACCAACACAATTATCAATAACCTCCACCAGCATCACCAACCACCACATCTATCAACAACCCCCACCACCATCCACCACAACTGTCATCAACCACCACCAACAGCCGCATTTATCTACAACAGCTACCACCACTATCAACAATTACCACTATCAAAAACCACAATTACCAACTACCACAACTATCAGCAACCACAACCAACAGCCACATTTATCTACAGTAGCTACCACCACTATCAACAATTACCACTATCAACAACCACAATTACCAAACACCACAACTATCAACAACTACCACCACTAACACCAACTACCACAACTATCAAGAACAACAACCACCACCACTAACACCAACTACCACAACTATCAAGAACAACAACAACCACCACTAACACCAACTACCACAACTATCAAGAACAACAACAACCACCACTAACACCAACTACCACAACTTTCAAGAACAACCATCACCACAACTAACACCAACCACCACAGCTATCAACAACCACCACCAACAACAACCACAACAACAACCAACAACCATCAATACCAGCAACTACCACAATTACCAACAACCCCCAGCACCTATCACTACAACAATCAACAACCACCTTCACCACCACCAATCACCACAACTAACAATAACCACCACCAACCACCACAACTAACAATAACCACCACCAACTACCATAACTATCACCAATCAATCCAACTATCAGCAACAACCACCGCCAAGCACCATAGCTATTTACAAGAACCACCCCTAACTACCACAACTGTCAACAACTACCACCACAACTATCAACAACAACCACCATTAACGTCTACAACAACCAGAACCAACCACCACAACAATGAGCAACTACCGTCACCACCACCACCAACCACCACAACTGTCAACAACCATCACCCACCACAATAACTATCAACAACCACCACCACCAACCACCACAACTATCAACAACCACCACCCACCACAACAACTATCAACAACCACCACCACAAGTATCAACAACAATCACCACAACAATCAACAACCATTACCACCAACCACCATATCAATAACAACCACCACCACCAAATTTATCAATAACCACCACAATTATCAACAACCACCACCAACAACCACCTCTACTATCAACAACTACCACCAGCACCAACCACTGCAACTATCAACAACCCTCACAACTTTCAACTACCACCACCACCACCAACCCCCACAACTATCAACAACCACCACCACCACCAACCATTACAGCTATCAATAATCACCACCTCAACAACCACCAATCACCACAACTATAAACCACCACCACCACCACAACTATCAACAACCACCACCACCACCAGCAACAATAACCATCATAACTATCAACAACATCAACAACCACCACAACTATCAACAACACCAACAACCACCACAACTATCAACAACCATCACCCATCACCACTAACATCAACAATCACAACTATCAACAACCGCAATTACCAACTACCACAACTATCAACACCCACTACTACCAACCACCACAACTGTCAACAACCACCACTATAACTATCAGCAACCACCCCAACTATCAACAACCTCCACCAACCACCACAACTATCAACAATCATCACCACCACCACCACTAACCACAACAGTTATCAACTATGGGAATTTTCCAACATGTAATTGGAATATTGGTATTACATAATTAAATGAACTGTATGAGTGAACTGTATGTGCAGACTGTAATAAGATTTAATGACTTGTCGGATATTGCCGCTACAAAATTTTGATGGATAGACTTGACAATGCTAAATCTACTTTGTAAATTAAATATACTTGAATAAATAAAATTGGAAAAATTTATAAGTTAATAATTGTTATGGAGTTAGTAAACTAACCACAATATCATAGGTTAAATTTAATAAGGCTTAGCTGTCGAGCAGATTATTAATAGTGCGTTTGACAGCCTCCCGAAATCGGTCAGTTCGTAGTCTCAATGCCGGGGCGTCGTTGACACATTTGATGCACAAGCTTAGGCGACAAACTCCTGTTGTTATCCCTCTACGCTGTGGAAAATATACATTGTAACTCCTATAAAGTTACTGTATCTCTACCTAATCCTACTAAAAGGGATTAACTGTTTAAAGGAATTAAACAGTTAATTCGAGGGTGCGAGGGCCTCGCACCCTCTACCTCCTCACTCCGTACAGGTCCGGGAATTTGTAACGGCATTCAACTTTGTCCTATTATCTAACACGACATTACCGACGTCGTTTTACGTCTTAATAATACACTTCAGGTATCAGCGGACAATTTTCCCCTGTTTATATTATTGGACCGAAGTGTTAGTGGTTTAAAACATATTTACGTATATGGTATACGTGACGTGACTTTTATATCGACCGGGAATCAGCTGATCGTGTCTGTGGAAATTTCCACATTGAGATGGTGGTATAGTTTATTTTAAATGAATTAAATCAATTTCCAATGTAAACTACCGCGCAAATCAAGAAGAGGATAAACTGGGTTTAATTGGATTTAAATAAGGAATTCTCCACCCCGTGAGGCAGAATGGCTGACGCAACAGCAGCCATAGATAGTAGGAAACTTTTGGTGTCCCTACACTATGTGATAGTAATATTAGTAGATTTAATTTCCTAACACAATATTTCTATCTTATCACGTTAGGGGTTAGTATTTTTGGTGTCGGAAATTTTCGACATCAACAGCAACTACCACCACTACAACTATCAACAACCACCACCACCACCATCACCAATCACCACAACTAATAACACCCATAACCACCATCAACCACTACAACTATCAACAATCATCACAACTATCAAAAACCACCACCAACCACCACAACTATCAACAACCTGGTCCTGGGCGTGGCCTTGTGGTTACCATACGGAAGGATGTGCGCCGTCCGGTGCCCGTGGACGCGGGTGCCCCTGTAGTGGTGCCCTCTGTCCGGCCTGCTCCTGTGAGGGGTGTGCGTTGGGGACCTGGAGGACGTGTTGCCGGCGTCTGTGATGCCGCCGAGTCACTGGGAGTTGATTGCTGAGTTAATACTGTCGGATGAACCGGACTGTTTTCATGCTGGGGAGGTTCCCTTCGTGTGGGGATGCGTGGCGACTACGCACCTGTCAGTACTACCATCTGGGTCCCCTGTAGCGGGTGTTTGTTGCCAGGGTTCCAAAGGCTATGGCTTCCCCAGTGAATGAGCTGGACCCTAGGGAGTGGTTGCTCTGGGAAGCATTCAATGTGCGGTTCCCGCGGGTTCGGTTCCCGGGCAAGTATGTCCACTAATTATCTGTTTCTTTGATTATGTATTACTGTGTGCCCCTCTGGCTGTAATGTTTGCCCTATTGTGTCCTGTGCTCGTGCCTCTCCTTTTGCTTATTGCGAGGCCGGTGGTTAGTTGTGAGTGTTCTTGTGTATTGCGAGGCCGGTGGTTAGTTGTGAGTGTTCTTGTGTATTGCGAGGCCGGTGGTTAGTTGTGAGTGTTCTTGTGTATTGCGAGGCCGGTGGTTAGTTGTGAGTGTTCTTGTGTATTGCGAGGCCGGTGGTTAGTTGTGAGTGTTCTTGTGTATTGCGAGGCCGGTGGTTAGTTGTGAGTGTTCTTGTGTATTGCGAGGCCGGTGGTTAGTTGTGAGTGTTCTTGTGTATTGCGAGGCCGGTGGTTAGTTGTGAGTGTTCTTGTGTATTGCGAGGCCGGTGGTTAGTTGTGAGTGTTCTTGTGTATTGCGAGGCCGGTGGTTAGTTGTGAGTGTTGTTGTTTATCATGTTTTGTGTTGTAAGTGTGCCCTGTGTTCCTTGTGTTTCTTATTATTGGCTTACTGTATATTTTGATTTTCTTGTTATATTTTATGTTGTTATATTTTACGTTGTTATTTTTATGCATTACCTGTACTTGTTGATTATGTTTGTTTTGTTTCATGTGTTATATTGTTGTGTGCATTGCTTGCTTGTTTCCGTTGTTTCTCTTGTTTTCTGATTTGTCTTGATGTATGCTGTTTTTCTCTAGTTATGCTTCTTGTTTACATTCTGCTGTCGGTCCTTCTGGCCGCTGGTCCTTTGTTTTGCTTTGTTATACTGTTTTATTGTATTTAATTTGCATGCTTGCATGTAAAAAAAAAACTAACAAAAATAACTTGTATACAATAGCAGCGGCCCACAGATCCCGATGTTGCAACTGCTGTGTTGTGGTCACTCTACATGTTTTGCATTCACTTATTTATATTTATTTGTTTAATATGTGCTAGTTTCTGTGCTGTGTAAATGTCTACATTTCTTCTCTTAGTTGCAAGTTTTGCAGCTTCATCTGCAATGTCCTTGTCAAGTATTCAAGTATTCTTCCATGACTCTGCACCCAGTTTATAAGAATCAGACGTCCTTATCACGTATGTGTTCTTGTTGCAAGGTTTCAATGGCAGTTCTCGAATCGGTATGTATGATAACATGTTGTCGGTGTTCAGGAAGAGCATGTTCCAAAGCCTTTTGAATAGCTAGCATCTCTGTTTTGGTAAATTTCAACACCCGTTTGAGTCTCTCCATCTACAGAATTTCCTGCCTTAGCTGCAGTTCCGGTTTCTTGTCCCTGCTGGTCTACTGCTCTGTTCGGTTGATGATCGGATGAAGTAGGCTTCCAGGTCTGTGGGTCTTCACAGTCCAATAGGCATATCCAGACTAGCACCGTTCAGTAGCTTTCGGTAGATGAACATCATAAAGAGTCACAACGACTCTGACCTGGATGGACAGATATACGTACAGACGACAGCTTTAGCAACATTCAGATTAGGACTTTGTATCTTCCTTAGTAGATCAATAAATATTTAAAATCATTAGCAAAAGTAAGCAATTCATAGCACTCTAAACTCTTGTTTCATGGTAGACACCTGGATAGAGCAAGTACAGCAAGAATGCACGGTTATGTATGGTTCCTGCATTAGACATACCTAAAGTAATCTCAGTGGTATCTGAATATTAGTTGATACATATGATATATAACGGGAATATAATACACTGTTGGTAACCTTACTAGTGAAATAGTAGACAGTTACACGCTTCTATTGTGTCTAGCAAGTTTTGCATATAATTATTATTATTTGAATTATCAAAAGTAATTAGAGGACTATTATACATTTTATAGTGTTAATTTGTCTCAAATCAAAATATTCTCTATATATTCATAAGATACACTCACTTTACTAACATTTCCTCGTAGATTTACACAACACTTTACCTGCGGCAGGAGTTAGCTTATCATTGACCGCTGTTTACTGTGCAATTACCTATGTTTGTTCTAGAGAGCTGATACACCCATACCGTTAAGGTGAAGTGTCACTACTGCGGAACTTAAGTCTCATATCAGCCTGGGGAACAGTATGGGGGAACATACAATATTGCCTTAATACTGGATACCCGTGTCTTCAGTGACCTGAGATCCTTAGTGACATCCACATATTAGTGACATCCACCACTTAGTGACATATTGTGACATCCACAATAATAACATGTAAAACTGAATAGCGCACAGTAAAAAATCCGTGGGTTAGAAACGCGACGAAAATATTCTCGAACTTTGGTTTTCAGCAATGAAGGTCATCTCGTGCCTGCTGGTGTTGGTTGGTCTCCTGCGGGTGTTGGGAGGGTTCCCGTACACCTGGAACTCTTCCCCTCACGTATTCGTCAAGAGGAAATGTCTAATGTTATGGTCAGTTGGGTTTGTACTTCTCGCTACAGTTCTGGTGGGCCTATTCGTGACCGTCTTCGAATTGGAGCCAACACAGTTAATGAAAGAAACACGACAGAGAATCGTGGCTGTGGCCCTCAATGTTCGGTGGGTAGTTATCGGTGTTCTCCTCGGCCACGCCATCTTCCAGCATGCTAGGCTGGCATCACTGCTCCAATCTCTGTGTCGACTCTCTTGTGCAGGTCGAAGTTTGAGCAAGGTGAATAAATTATCTATTGTGGTAACTGTGTTAGCAGCCACATCAAGCCAATTAGTCTCTACTGATTGTATATTTTTTCGTGGACATCTCTACCTCAGATGCTATTGAAACCCTTATAACTGCAAGCAGGTTCATTCTTGACAATGTCATATTTATCCTCCCACTCCTTTTCAATCTTACACTAATGGAAGCAGCACTTGAACGCACATTTAAGATTTTCCTTGTCACTTATACCTTGGGGAAACACATACAAGGCCAAGAGAAGTCTGCTTTCCTCGAAGACGTGGAAAATGATCAGCTTTATCCTGGTATTTCTTTTCCAAGAAAACTAACACCGTCTTTCCTGTACCATAAATGCAGCCCGTCCTCCAAACAAAGACCCAAAAGTGATTCCATGCACCCGCCAAGCCCCCGGTTTATGAATGAAAAAGGTTTACACACGACTCACAACTGCTGACGTTCGAACACGGAACAAGTGCTTCACTGACGACTTTTTGTTTGAACCACAACGCTGTAAATGCTTCACCCACATACTACAAATACAAATAATCGCCGACAGAACCTAAACACCTAACCTAACCTATCCTTTGCCTATATATGCACAATATGCTAATATATTTTAACAGTATTTGATATTTGAGAAAATTCCCGTTTTGAACGAACAGCATGTACAACTTCATGAATGTGTATGTGGGGTCGACCGCTGGATAGAATGAACTTGAGTCGAGGACGGGTTGCATAAACGACACGTCACAGACAGCCATGCACAGTCGAAGCCTCGAAGGTCTTCCGGAAATGAGAAACTATTTGTCTACCTTGAACGTGGTTCACGATGAGCTTCATACATACTTCCAGTTGCCCTCGTTGGTCCTGATGCTCAGTGGCATACTGCTGTCCATTATCACAAAATATATTAGCATCGTTGATGACGAAGGCGTCCTTACAAAACTTCTCTTCATACTTACCAGGGTTTCCAGTGCGGAGAGTGTGTGTGCGTTTTCTCATCAGCTCTCCAAGATACATTGTTGGAAAGGTACGTAGCCCAGCATCTTTGTTTATCTTAGACCTGTTTTGGTTTTGTGTTTACCTTAACCCTTTGATGACGGCCAACGTCCAGTGATGTTTCATGGATGTTCTCGATGTTAATTAAGACTTCTTACATCAGATGAATTTAAAAATTATCAAGATTTTTTTAGAATTGTGTACTGATTTGAAATCTCCATAATTATCAAGATTTGAAATTTCTGTTGCAACTATTACATCAAGATTAATTGAGATTGAGATAACAATCTAACAGATAGAGACAGTTAAGATAACATTGAGATTAATCATGTTAATAAATTTAAATAATTTGAAATTTTTTGGTCATGTGGCAATATCATGCACACGTTCGTATGCTAAATAACTATAAGACCATTTTTATATTACAATAATATAATTAAGATATATTTTCATTACTATAACACAAAGCCATAAATTATTAATAAACTTCTATTGAACTTTCAAGACTCATTGTGACAACAGTTTAAATTTCATTAAGTAAATTTCTAAATCAAATGATAAATATGATTTACTAAGTGAGCCACCTCCCCGTTGCAAGCTGTTCTGGTTAGCTCCAGGCCTATTGAGTCAATAACAGCCTACTGACACCAGTAACTACAACCTGGTCTCCTTAGAGGTGCAAAGAGCAGGGGATCAGTGATCACCCTCACTAAGGAACAACCTCCAGGAAGGTAAAATAAAATAAAACAACAAATGTAAACAAATTTTACATATTTTTTATTTTTATATATACTTGCAGAGCATTCTGATAAATACATTAAAACAATACAAAATAAGGAAAATAAAAGAAGCAGAACACATCACCATCGGCCAGAAGGGCCGACAACAAACATAAACACGAAGTACCACCACACCACAGGACATAAACATAATACATAAGGCAAATTACATAACGGAAATAAACAAAAATAAACACACAAAAGGAATACATAAAAGAAACACAGGATACAAACAGAAAGTGCCAATACAGTAACAGGCACAGGAACAGCCCGAGGAACACTCGGCAAACCACAAACAAGCGTACTAAAAGTACACGTATGAGGATACAAAAAAACACATAATGGAAATACATAAAAGAAACACAGGACACAAACAGAAAATTCAAGTCAGGAAGTCCCGAGTGGACGTCCAAGTGGACGTCCCGATCGCTGCTGAGGCTCCCCCTGCTTCTCCGAGGATGCCTCCAGATGTTGCGGACCCTCCTCTGGGTGTTGCAGCGCCGCCGTCGGCGGTTCTTCTTGCTCCGGTTGCTGTTCCGGCTGCCCCCGAGAGTCTTCCGGGCGATCTCTGTGTGTAGTCGGCGCCCTTTTCTTTCTCATCTCCTGCTACTGCGCATGACCCTGCGCCTTCGACTTTTGTCCCGACTCTGATAGGTGGTGGGGTGGTGGACGTGCCTCCTGCTGTGTGCGGCCCGGTTTTCCCTGTGGTTGAGGCTGCTGCCGTCTTGCGTCGGTCCACCCAGCATGTGGGGCCCGTGTTTCTGGGTCCGCCTCCGGCTCTGATGATGTACGGCCAGAGCCCAAGTGTTCCCGGCATTCGTCTTCTGCCTGGGCGGATGTGGGTGACTTCAGTGACTGTGAGGCTTCGGGTGTCAAAGAAGTGGTTCAGGTGCCTCGCTCTCTACACAGTTGGTGATGGCAGAAATCCATGCGCCTGGTGTTGCTGGTGATGTCGGCGCCCGTATCTCTGACGTGCCTTTGGTTCTACCTCCAGCGGGCAGTTTTCCGCGGTGGGAGGTGGTTGCTTCTCCTGCTGTCGATGCTGTGGGTACTGGTGCTGGCCGTGGCATCGTCATGGTGCTGAAGAAGGATGCCCACCGTGGGGGTCCCAGCGGGCGAATCATCCCGTGAGTAGTGAGGAGGTCTGTGCGGAGCCCGAGGTGGGTCCTAGTGAACGCGCTGGTGCGCAGCCCTGTGTGCCCCCTGGTGTGCCTCTGAGTGCGCCGTCTTGTACCAGGCCCCAGGGAGTGAATCACTTTCCTATCGTCTTGGCCTCCAGGGAAGTGCGTGCATATTGTGCATATTGAAATTATTGAGCGTGTGCTCCCGGTTCCGTAGGATCCTACTTGTGTTTGGGTTCCGCAAGAACAGTGTTTTGTCCGGGGTGTGCCAGACTTAATGCCCAGGCCATATGCAGCTCCCGGTCTTCATGTTTTGGAGAACGCCAAGTTGCTTTGGGAGGCGTATTGTATACGGTTCCTGGCATCTCAGTATTCCGAAGTATCAGTAGTCTGTGTTTACTCTGGTGTGTGTGTGGCTCTGTTTACCCGGTGCCTGCGTGCCCGGGGGGTGACGTTGTGTGGGTGTTTCCTTTTGGCTCCTGCGTAGGCCTGTTCCGGTTTGTTTGTGTATTCGTGTGTTATTAGTGCGTTTGTTTGTGTTTTGCTGAGGCCCTTCGGGCTGCTTCTTTGCTTGTTAATGTCTTGTTCTTTTCTGTGTGTATCCTGTGTTTCTTTTCTGTATATAATATCTGTGTTTTTTGTGTGCATTGTTTTGTATTGCTCTTTGCTATATTATTTTGTTACTGTATTCTGTTTTCTCTTGTGTCCTGTGGTGTGGTGGTACTTCATGTTTCTGTTTTGCTAGCGGCCCTTCAGGCCGGTGGTTGTGTGCTTTGTTCCGTTCTATTCTTTTTTGTATTGTTATCTTTCATGTTGTACTTCCTGTTGTGCTTTGTTGTCGGTCCGTCAGGCCGGTGCTTCTCTGTTTGATTTGTTTAATCTGTTACTATGTTTTGCTTTCTTGTCATTCTTTGCTTGCCTGTTTACATTGTATTCTGTTCTGTGTTTGTTTTATTGTATTTAATTGCATCTATCTTGAGGTTATCTTGAGATGATTTCGGGGCTTTAGTGTCCCCGCGGCCCGTTTCTCGACCAGGCCTCCACCCCCAGGAAGCAGCCTGTGACAGCTGACTAACACCCAGGTACCTATTTACTACTAGGTAACAGGGGCATTCAGGGTGAAAGAAACTTTGCCCATTTGTTTCTGCCTCGTGCGGGAATCGAACCCGCGCCACAGAATTACGAGTCCTGCGCGCTATCCACCAGGCTACGAGGCCCCATGCATGCATGCTTGCATGTAAAAAAATAAAAAAGAATAAAAAAAAAGAATAAGGAAATACCCAGTTAATCATCTCACTTTCAGGTCACTTCTATTAATCGATATTTTGTTTTATGGATCTCTATCTAATCAGGTGTAGTGGGGTACACAGTTCCAAACCCTTGTCTTCTCCATATTCCTTGATAATGTGGTGAAATCACGAAATCGTGTGGATTTTTTTTCTTAGTAGATACTTACACATAACATAATCATGTATTTTTTGTCATTATTATTTAATATAAATGTCGTTATTATATGAAGCTTCATAATTACCGAGAAGCTTATTATAAACTGCTTCAATGTCTATTTGTCTCAACTAATTCAATTCTATAAACATGAACGATACGAGCAATCATTACAACTCTTCCGTGGAGGTTTACACGGCACTTTACTTGTGACAGGGATTATCGTGTCTTCAGCTGATGTTTGCTGTGCAATTACGCATGTTTGCTCTAGAGAGCTGACTGAAGCACTCCACACTGTTATGGTATCACAACTGCAATACCCTTCACAGTCTCATACCAGCTTGGCGAGCAGTGGGGAGGAAAGCATAGCATTAATACTGAAGACAAATGTCTTTCGTGACATGAAATCCCTAGCAACCATCTTTGTGATTTCCAGAACAATAAGATGAAACTGAACATGGCAAAGGAAAATTTTGCTTAGCTTAGAACACGAGAAACATATATTCTCGAACTTTGGTTTTCAGCAATGAAGGTCATCTCGTGCCTGCTGGTGTTGGTTGGTCTCCTGCGGGTGTTGGGAGGGTTCCCGTACACCTGGAACTCTTCCCCTCACGTATTCGTCAAGAGGAAATGTCTAATGTTATGGTCAGTTGGGTTTGTACTTCTCGCCACAGTTCTGGTGGGCCTATTCGTGACCGTCTTCGAATTGGAGCCAACACACTTAATGAAAGAAACACGACAGAGAATCGTGGCTGTGGCCCTCAATGTTCGGTGGGTAGTTATCGGTGTTCTCCTCGGCCACGCCATCTTCCAGCATGCTAGGCTGGCATCACTGCTCCAGTCTCTGTGTCGACTCTCCAGTGCTGGTCGAAGTTTGAGCAAAGGGAACAAATGGTCCATTGCCGCCACTGTCTTAGCAGCCACTGCACACCATGCAAGCCTACTGATTGTATATTTCTCTGTTGACACCAGCTCGTCACTCGCTATCAACATCACTATAATTATCAACAAGTTGATTCTAGACAACATTATGTTTATTCTGCCACTCCTCTTCCATCTCGCTGTAACAATAATGGAAGCAGCACTAGAAGACGCAGCTAACAAATTAATTTTCACTTCTACCGTCGATACTAGCCCAAGAGATCAAGAGGGAGCTGCGGCTCCAATAGTCGAGGAAAGTGTTCACTCCTTCCCTGACACTGCTTCTCTGAGGGAAAACCTGAGCAATCCTTCTTATATCATAAACGATACTTCTTCACGCACAACCTCGCACAATCCCAGCATCAAAGGTCTCAGAGAAATGAGAAAGTATGTGTTTACCTTCAATGTTATTCATAAGGAGCTGCACAGTTACTTCCAGCTGCCAGTGTTGATCCTGCTGCTCAGCGCGTTGCTCTGGTTTATCACTGCGAATTACATAAGCATTGTTGATGATGAAGGCTTTTTAATAAATATCATCTGCATCTTTTGTAGCTTGTCCAGTGTCGCAAAAGCGTCTCTTCTCATTGGCTCCCCACACAACATTGTGGACAAGGTACGTAGCTGAGCGCTCTATATGTTATACCTGGTTAGGGTTGGTGTTTGGCTTAACCCTCAGATGACGTCTAACGTCAATTAATGTATAGACATTTTGCGAAGCCAAGACGTCCTACATTATTTAATGGGTTTCACGATGGAATTTGTGATAATTGAATTCTGCTCTTAAAGGCACATTGTATATTTTTTACATATCTCTAATATTTCCATATACTTGAAAGGGACAAATATTGTCTAAGCCTTTTCATGTCCACATGGGAATTGTCAGCCGCTATGATGACCGGGGAATGCGGTGAATCTTATCTTATATTTAAATAGAACTTTAGAAATGGCTAAACTGGAATACAAAACTGCAATGAAAGTGGTCATTTATCAACATTCACTAATGATACTTGTTAACTTTCTCTTACTTGAAAATAAAGGTATAAAAAAATCACTACCAAAAATATAACTTAAATTAATTAAACTTAATCCAGTTAATACATTTGATAAAGTAATATGAATTATACTTTATTAATAGTGACTCCCAATATTTACCGAGTTTGAATTATTAGTTCATTTAATAGCAAGACTCCTTCACAGCAGATAACAATCAAGGATATCGGTCAAAACTAATTTAGTTTTTTCAGGTATTACACTTCCTCTCCACAAAATATTTCGACACTAAACAGCAACATGATTACCTCGTTATTCGCACAACACACAAATCCATTAATATTGTCGACAAAACATAAATCAATCGCAAACTTCACCAGCTGTATATTGAGTACTTAAATAGCTCAGTTTCTCGCCCTCGACCTCCCAATCACCCACACATTGAGCGGATCCATGAAACTTCACAGCCTTATCCTAATTTAGCGGTTTACACTGAATGCTACACTCTGACAAACACACATTGACTTTTCACTGGGAACATAACCGTGGAGCCAGGCCCCTCGCGATTCCATCAAAAGATCGAACTGCCTGTTCACAGGACGATGATATCTCTCTCTCTCTCTCTCTCTCTCTCTCTCTCTCTCTCTCTCTCTCTCTCTCTCTCTCTCTCTCTCTCTCTCTCTCTCTCTCTCTCTCTCTCTCTCTCTCTCTCTCTCTCTCTCTCTCTCTCTCTCTCTCTCTCTCTCTCTCTCTCTCTCTCTCTCTCTCTCCTCTCTCTCTCTCTCTCCTCTCTCTCTCTCTCTCTCTCTCTCTCTCTCTCTCTCTCTCTCTCTCTCTCTCTCTCTCTCTCTCTCTCTCTCTCTCTCTCTCTCTCTCTCTCTCTCTCTCTCTCTCTCTCTCTCTCTCTCTCTCTCTCTCTCTCTCTCTCTCTCTCTCTCTCTCTCTCTCTCTCTCTCTCTCTCTCTCTCTCTCTCTCTCTCTCTCTCTCTCTCTCTCTCTCCTCTCTCTCTCCTCTCTCTCTCTCTCTCTCTCTCTCTCTCTCTCTCTCTCTCTCTCTCTCTCTCTCTCTCTCTCTCTCTCTCTCTCTCTCTCTCTCTCTCTCTCTCTCTCTCTCTCTCTCTCTCTCTCTCTCTCTCTCTCCTCTCTCTCTCTCTCTCTCTCTCTCTCTCTCTCTCTCTCTCTCTCTCTCTCTCCCGATTGCCTTACCTCAGTTCAGGTTATCTGTGGCTGTTGCGGCTGTGATGAAGACGTGATATCACCATCCCCACGTTACCTCTGACGACCTATAGGAAAGCTCCAATACAACAAAGCAGTTGAACAGTTTCTTGATTAGAGGAAACAGTGGGCAATGACCTATATGGTGTCATGTAGCGTACAATGCCGCCCAAGTTCATTTCCACCAGGACGCAAGTTCAATCCGAAGGTAGTACGAGCTTACCGGCCATATATGCTATACTAACATAGTCAATGTCTTCCAGCAAGGCTAAGTTAACTCAGGACCCAGCTGTATTAACACACTTCAGGACACTGGAGTACTAACACTACAGGTCGCAGGTGTACTAACTTACTACAGGACCCAGGTGTACTAACACTACAGGACCCAGGTGTACAGACACACTACAGGACCCAGCTGTATTAACACACTACAGGACCCAGGTGTACTAACACTACAGGTCGCAGGTGTACTAACTTACTACAGGACCCAGGTGTACTAACACTACAGGACCCAGGTATACTAACACACTACATGACCCCAGGTGTACTAACACTACAGGACCCAGCTGTATTAACACACTTCAGGACACTGGAGTACTAACACATACAAGAGCCAGGTGTACTAACACACTACAGGACCCAGGTGTACTAACACTACAGGACCCAGGTGTACTAACACACTACAGGACCCAGGTGTACTAACACTACAGGACCCAGGTATACTAACACACTACATGACCCCAGGTGTACTAACACTACAGGACCCAGCTGTATTAACACACTTCAGGACACTGGAGTACAAACACATACAAGAGCCAGGTGTACTAACACACTACAGGACCCAGGTGTACTAACACTACAGGACCCAGGTGTACTAACACACTACAGGACCCAGGTGTACTAACACACTACAGGACCCAGGTGTACAGACACACTACAGGACCCAGGTGTACTAACATACTACAAGACCCCAGGTGTACTAACACTACAGGACCCAGGTGTACTAACACACTACAGGACCCAGGTGTACTAACACACTACAGGACCCAGGTGTACTAACACTACAGGTCGCAGGTGTACTAACTTACTACAGGACCCAGGTGTACTAACACACTACAGGACCCAGGTGTACTAACACTACAGGTCGCAGGTGTACTAACTTACTACAGGACCCAGGTGTACTAACACTACAGGACCCAGGTATACTAACACACTACATGACCCCAAGTGTACTAACACACTACATGACCCCAGGTGTACTAACACACTACAGGACTCAAGAGTACTAACACACTACAGGACCCCAGGTGTACTAACAAACAACATGACTCAGGTGTACTAACACACTACAGGACCCCAGGTGTACTAACACACTTCAGGACCCAGGTGTACTAACACTACAGGACCCAGGTATACTAACACACTACATGACCCCAAGTGTACTAACACACTACAGGACTCAAGAGTACTAACACACTACAGGACCCCAGGTGTACTAACAAACAACATGACTCAGGTGTACTAACACACTACAGGACCCCAGGTGTACTAACACACTTCAGGACCCAGGTGTACTAACACACTACAGGACCCAGGTGTACTAACACACTTCAGGACCCAGGTGTACTAACACACTACAGGACCCAGGTGTACTAACACACTTCAGGACCCAGGTGTACTAACACACTACAGGACCCAGGTGTACTAACATTCTACAGGACCCCAGGTGTACTAACACACTACAGGATCCAGGTGTACTAACACTACAGAACCCAGGTGTACTAACACTACAGGACCCAGGTGTACTAACACTCTACAGGACCCAGGTGTACTAGCACTCTACAGGACCCAGGGGTACACACAACAGGACACCAGGTGTACTAACATACTACAGTACCCAGGGGTACTAACACACTACAGGACCCTGGGGTACTATCCCACTAAAGGACCAAGGTGTACTAACACACTACAGCACCCAGGTGTACTAACACTCTACATCACCCAGGAGTACTAACACACTACAGAACTCAGGTGTACTCACACACTTCAGGACTTAGGTGTACTAACACTCTACAGGACCCCAGGTGTACTAACACACTATACAGCATCCAGGTGTACTAACACACTACAAGACCCAGGTGCATCAACACTACAGGACCCAGGTGTACTAACACACTACAGGACCCAGGTGTACTATCACATTAAAGGACCCAGGTGTACTAACACACTACAGCACACTGGTGTACTATCACATTAAAGGACCCCAGGTGTACTAACACACTACAGGACCCAGGTGTACTAACACTCTACAGGACCCAGGTGCACTAACACACTACAGGACCCAGGTGTACTAACACTCTGCAGTACCCAGGTGTACCAACACTAAACAGGACCCAGGAGTACTAACACACTATAAGACCCAGGTGAGCTAACACACTACAGGACCCAGGTGTACTAACACTCAGCAGGACCCAGGTGTACTAACACACTACAAGACAAAGGTGTACTAACACACTACAGGACCCCAGGAGTACGAACACACTACAGCATCCAGGTGCACTAACACACTACAGGACCCCAGGTGTACTAACAATCTACAGGGCCCAGGTGCACTAAGACATTACAGGACCCAGGTGTACTAGAACTCAGTAGGACCCAGGTGTACTACCACTCTACAGGACCCAGGTGTGCTAACACACTTCATGACCCAAGAGTACTAACACACTACAGGACCCAGGTATACTAACAAACTACAGGACCGAGGAGTACTAACACACTACAGGACCCAGGTATACTAACAAACTACAGGACCGAGGAGTACTAACACACTACAGGACCCAAGAGAACTAATACTCTAGAGGACCCCAGGTGTACTAACAAACAGCAGGACCACTGGTGTACTAACACTCTACAAGACCCAGGTGCACTAATACACTACATGACCCAGGTGTACTAACACTCAGCAGGACCCAGGTGTACTAACACACTACAAGACCCAGATGTACTAACACTCTAGAGGACCCCAGGTGTACTAACAAACAGCAGGACTCCTGGTGTACTAACACTTCAGGACCCAGGTGTACTAACATTACAGGACCCAGGTGTACAAACACTCAACAGCACCCAGATGTACAAACACACTACAGGACCCAGGTGTACTAACACACCTTTCAGGACCCAGGGGTACTAACACACAACAGGACCCCAGGTGTACTAACACACTACAGCACCCAGATGTACGAACACACTACAGGACCCAGGTGTACTAACACACTACAGGACCCAGGTGTACTAACACTCTACATCACCCAGGTGTACTAACACACTACAGAACCCAGGTGTACTCACACACTACAGGACCCAGGTGTACTAACACTCTACAAGACCCAGGTGTACCAACACTACAGAACCCAGGTGTACTAACACACTACAAGGTCCAGGTGTACTATCTTGAGAGGTTATATCTTGAGGTTGAGATGATTTCGGGGCTTTTTAGTGTCCCCGCGGCCCGGTCCTCGACCAGGCCTCCACCCCCAAAAAGCAGCCCGTGACAGCTGACTAACACCCAGGTACCTATTTTATTGCTAGGTAACAGGGGGCATAGGGTGAAAGAAAATCTGCCCATTGTTTCTCGCCGGCGCCTGGGATCGAACCCAGGACCACAGGATCACAAGTCCAGCGTGCTGTCCGCTCGGCCGACCGGCTCCCTACTAACACACAACAGGACCCAGGTTTACTAACACTCTACAGCACTCATGTGTACTAACACACTACAGCACCCAGGTGTACTAACAAACTACAGGACCAAGGTGTACTAACACACTACAGGACCCTGGTATACTAACACTCTATAGGACCCAAGTTTAGTAACACACTACTGAACCCAGGTGTACTAACACACTACAGGACCCAAGTGTACTAACATTCTACAGGACCCAGGTGTACTAACATTCTACTGGACCCAGGTGTACTAACACACTACAGGACCCAGGTGTACTATCAAACTACAGCACTCAGGTGTACTATCACACTACACGGCCCAGGTGTACTAACACTCTACAGGATCCATGGTGTTCTAACACACTACAGGATCCAGGTGTACTAACACTACATGACCCAGGTGTACTAACACACTACAGCACCTAGTTGTACTAACACTCTACAGGACCCAGGTGTGCTAACACTCTGCAGGACCCAGGTGTACTAAAACTCTACATGACCCAAGAGTACTAACACTCTACACGACCCCAGGTGTACTAAAGAACTGCAAGGCCCTTGGTGTACTAACACTACAGGACCCAGGTGAACTAACACTACAGGACCCAGGTGTACTAACACATTACAGGACCAAGGTGTACTAACACACTACAGGACCCAGGTGTACTAACATACAATAGGACCAAGGTGTACTAACACACTACTGGACCCAGGTGTTCTAGCACTCTACTGGACCCAGGTGTACTAACGCACTACAGGACCCAGGTGTACTAACACACTACAGGACCCAGGTGTACTAACACACTACAGGATCCAGGTGTTCTAGCACTCTACTGGACCCAGGTGTACTAACGCACTACAGGACCCAGGTGTACTAACATACTACAGAACCCTGGAATACTTACACTCTACAGGACCCAGGTGTACTAACACACTTCAAGAATAAGGTGTAATAACACACTACAGGACTCCAGGTGTACTAACACTCTACAGGACCCCGGTGTACTATCTACTCTACAGGACCCCGGTGTACTATCTACTCTACAGGACCAAGGTGTAATAACACACGACTGGACCCCAGGTGTACTACCACTCTACAGGACCCAGGAGTACTAACACTCTACAGGACCCCGGTGTACTACTACTCTACAGGACCCAGGTGTACTAACACACGACAGGACCAAGGTGAACTAACACTCTACAGGACCCAATTGTACTAACACACTGAAGGACCCCTGGAGTACAAACACACCACAGGATCCCAGGAGTACTAACACTCTGCAGGACCCAGAAGTACTAACACTACAGGACTCAGGTGTACTATCACTCTACAGGACACAGGTGTACTAGCACACTACATGACCCCAGGTGTACTAACACTCTACAGGACTCCAGGTGTACTAACACACTACAGGACCCAGGTGTACTAACACACTACAGTTCCCAGGTGTATTAACACTACAGGACCCAGGTGTATTAACACACTACAGAACCCAGGTGTACTTAAACTCTACAGGACATAGGTGTACTAACACAACAGGACCCGAGGTGTACTTACACACTACAGGACCCAATTGTACTAACACTCTACAGGACCCCAGGTGAACAAACATTCTACAGGACCCAACTGTAATAACACACTACAAGACTTAGGTGTACTAACACTTTACTGGACCCAGGTGTACTAACACACTACAGGACCCAGGTGTACTAACACACTACAGGACCCCAGGTGTACTAACACTCTACAGGACCCAGGTATACTAACACTGTAAAGGACCCAAAATGTACTAACACTCTACAGCACCCTAGGTCTACTAACACTCTACAGGACCCCAGGTGTACTAACACTATAGGACACAGGTATGCTAACACTCTACAGGACCCTAGGTGTACTAACACTACAGGACCCAGTTGTCCTAACACTCTACAGGACCCATGTGCACTAACACTCTACAGGACCCCAGGTGTACTAACACTCTACAGGACCATGGTGTAATAACACATGACAGGACCCCAGGTGTACTAACACTCTACAGGACCCAAGTGTACTAACACTCTACAGG
This sequence comes from Procambarus clarkii, assembly GCF_040958095.1. Taxonomy (NCBI): domain Eukaryota; kingdom Metazoa; phylum Arthropoda; class Malacostraca; order Decapoda; family Cambaridae; genus Procambarus; species Procambarus clarkii. The sequence goes on along the minus strand of NC_091230.1, from coordinate 8,339,542 downwards.
ACCTAATTGTACTAACACACTACAGGACCCAGGTGTACTAACACACGACCGGACCCAGGTGTACTAACACTCTACAGGACCCAGGTGTACTAACACTCTACATGACCCAATTGTACTAACACACTACAGGTCCCAGGTGTACTAACACACGACAGGACCCAGGTGTACTACCACACTACGGGACCCCAGGTGTACTAACACTCTACCGGACCAAGGTGTTCAAACACTCTACAGGACCCAATTGTACTAACACACTACAGGACCCCTGGTGTACAAACACACGACAGGGCCCAGGCGTACTAACGCTACAGGACCCAGGTGTAATAACGCTCTACAGGACACAGGTGTACAAATACAACAGGACCCCAGGTGTACTAACACACTACAGTACCCCATATGTACTAACACACTACAGTACCCCATATGTACTAACACACTACAGAACCCAGGAGTACTAACACACTACAGTTCCCAGGTGTATTAACACACTACAGAACCCAGGTGTACTTAAACACTACAGGACCCTAGGTCTACTAACACTCAACAGGACCCAGGTGTACTAACACTACAGGACCCAGGTGTACTAGCACACTACAGGACCCAGTTGTACTAACACTCTACAGGACCACAGGTGTTCTAACACACTACAGGACCGAATTGTAATAACACACTACAGGTCCCAATTGTTTTAACACTCTACAAGACCCAGGTGTACTAATACTCTACAGGACCCAGGTGTACTAACACACTACAAGTCTCCAGTTGCACTAACACTCTACAGGACCGAGGTGTACTAACACTCTACAGGACCCAGGTGTGCTAACACTCTACAGGACCCTAGGTCTACTAACACTCTACAGGGCCAATGTGTACTAACACTCTACAGGACCCCAGGTGTACTAACACTACAGGACCCATGTATGCTAACACTCTAGAGGACCCCAGGTATACTAACACTACAGGACCCAGTTGTACTAACACTCTGCAGGACCCAGGTGTACTAACAATCTACAGGACCCAGGTGTACTAACACTCTACAGGACCCAGGTGTACTAACACTACTGGACCTCAGGTGTACTAACACACTAAAGGAACCCAGGTGTACTAACACACAGCAGGACCCCAGGTGTACTAACACACAACATGACCCAGGTGTACTAACACACTACAGGACCCCAGGTATACTAACACTCAACAGGACCCAGGTGTACTAACACTCTACAGGACAAAATTGTACTATCACACTACAGGACCCAGGAGTACTAACACACGACAGGACCCAGGTGTACTAACACTCTACAGGACAAAATTGTACTATCACACTACAGGACCCAGGAGTACTAACACACGACAGGACCCAGGTGTACTAACACTCTACAGGACAAAATTGTACTAACACACTACAGTTCCCAGGTGTACTAACACACTACAGGACCCAGGGGTACTTTTTCACTACAGGACCCCAGGTGTACTAACACACTACAGGACCCCAGGTGTACTAACACACTACAGAACAATGGTGTACTAACACTCGACAGTTCCCATGTGTATTAACACTACAGGACCCAGGTGTATCAACACACTACAGAACCCAGGTGTACTTAAACACTACAGTGCATAGATGTACTTACACTATAGGACCCCAGGTGTACTAACACACTACAGGAACCCAGGTGTACTATCACACTATTGGACCCAGTTGTACTAACACTCTACAGGACCACAGGTGTACTAACACACTACAGGACCCAATTGTAATAACACTCTACAGGACCCCAGGTGTACTAACACTCTACAGGACTCAATTATAATAACACTCTACAAGACCCAGGTGAACTAACACTCTACAGGACCCAGGTGTACTAACACTCTACAGGACCCAGTTGTACTAACACTCTACAGGACCACAGGTGTACTAACACACTACAGGACCCAATTGTAATAACACTCTACAGGACCCCAGGTGTACTAACACTCTACAGGACTCAATTGTAATAACACTCTACAAGACCCAGGTGTACTAACACTCTACAGGACCCAGGTGTACTAACACTCTACAGGACCCAGGTGTACTAACACTCTACAGGACCCAGGTGTACTAACACACAACAGGACCCCAGATTTACTAACACTCTACAGGACCAAGGTGTACTAACACTCTACAGGACCCAATTGTACTAACACACTACAGGACCCCAAGTGTATTAACACTGCAGGACCCAGTTGTACTAACACTCTACAGGACCCAGGTGTACTAACACTCTACAGGACCCAGGTGTACTAACACACTACAGGACCCAGGTGTTCTAACACACTACAGGACTCCAGTTGAACTAACACATTACAGGACCCCAGTTGTACTAACACAGTGCATGTCCCCAGGTGTACTAACACACTACAAGACCCAATTGTAATAACACTCTACAGGAGTAAATGTGTGTGATGTGGAGAAAAAAAAAAAAAAAAAAAAATAGTAGTTAGTAAACAGTTGATTGACAGTTGATTGGCGGGCCGAAAGAACAAAGCTCAACCCCCGTAAAAACACAACTAGTAAACACACTACAGGACCCCAGCTGTACTAGCACACTACAAGACCCCAGGTGTACTAACACACTACAGGACCCCAGGTGTACTAACACACTACAAGACCCCAGGTGTACTAACACACTACAGGACCCCAGGTGTACTAACACACTACAAGACCCCAGGTGTACTAACACACTACTGGACCCCAGGTGTACTAACACACTACAGCTCCCCAGGTGTTCTAACACACAACAGGATCCCAGGAGTAATAAGTCAAAAGAGGACCACAGGTGTACTAACACACTACAGGAACCCAGTTGTGCTAACACACAAGAGGACCCCAGGTGTACTAACACTACAGGACCCAGGTGTACTAACACACTACAAGACTCCAGGTGTACTAACACTCTACAGGACAAAGGTGTACCAACACACTACAGTACCCCAGCAGTACTAGCACTCTACTGGACCCCAGGTGTACTAACACACAACAGGACCCAGGTGTAATAATACAACAGGACCCCAGGTTTACTAACACACTACAGGACCCCAGGTGTACTAACACACTACAGGACCCAGGTGTACTAACACACTACAGTTCCAAGGTGTATTAACACTACAGGACCCAGGTGTATTAACACACTACAGAACCCAGGTGTACTTAAACACTTCAGGACATAGGTGTACTAACACTACTGGACCCCAGGTGTACTAGCACACTTCAGGACCCAGTTGTACTAACACTATACAGGACCCCAGGTGTACTAACACACTACAGGATCCAATTGTACTAACACTCTACAGGATCTCAGGTGTACTAACACTCTACAAGACCCAATTGTACTAACACTCTACAAGACCCAATTGTAATAACACTCTACAAGACCCAGGTGTACTAATACTCTATAGGTCCCAGGTGTACTAACACACGACAGGACCCAGGTGTACTAACTCACTACAGGACCCAGGTGTACTAATACTCTATAGGTCCCAGGTGTACTAACACACGAAAGGACCCAGGTGTACTAACTCACTACAGGACCCAGGTGTACTAACACACTACAGGACCCCAGGTGTACTAACACTCTACAGGACCCAATTGTACTAACACACTTCAGGACCTACAGGACCTCACTTTTTTACTTTTTTTATTCCAAGTTCTTTCCCAAGTGGCAGACAAGAGGAGCTCCAGCATATTTCAGCAATCCTAAGTATTGTAGTACAGGATGATGATAGTGAGTGGTGTCCCAGTGAGCATAAAGGTATAGTGCTTTTGAAAAATAGGTGAGATAACAGGAATGTGCCAAGGGAAGTGAAAAATTGGATGAGAAAAAGTTGCCCTAGTGTTTTCATTGTAGAGAACAACATTCAAGATGGCCACCGGCAAGAGGAAATGCAAAACAGAGCTTGATTTTGCTGGATTCAGTGAAGAAAGCATTGATATAAAAAGTCTATACAACAAGTTGGTAAAATTAGATACTATAGTGACCTCTCATGTAGAAATAATTAGTAAATTTAAAGAAAGTAATGACCATTTAAATAACAAAGTTGTATGTCTTGAGGGTTTAGTGAAAGACTTGCGCAAGGATAAGAATCAATTGGAAACAAATTGCAAAGCCATGGAAGAAGAAAAATAAACTCTTAAAAATAGGGTTGGAAGAAGTTAAAGTAAATTTAAACATGAATGACTACAATAGGTTAGGTAAGGAAATTCAACAGGAGAAACAGCTTTTGTCAGCACAGATGGAGGAAGTTACACAGGGAATGGAACAGTGCAAGAAAGATGTGCTGCTCACCTATGCACAAGTGGCCAAGGAGAAAGAAAAAATTGAAGAAGCAGTAAAGGAAGTCAAACACTGCAGCAACCAAGATAAAACAAACATTAGGCTGGAAGTGAGAAAAGAATTGGCATCTAACCCGAAGTTGATGCAAAACTCAGTTGATCGGAGTAAGTCCCTGATAATTTTTGGCTGCAAAGAAAAGGAGATAACATCTAGGTCAGAAAGAGCTGTAGAAGAAGCAAAAGTAGTAGATAAAATTGTTGGCCTCGTGGAAGGTCTTACAACCATAGAGAATGTGTGCGACATCAGGAGAATAGGCAGATATGTAAAAGAGAAAGATCGACCTTTGAGGATCACCCTAAATGGTGCCAAACAGATGGAAGAAGTACTAAAGAATGCTAGAAAATTACAAAGTGATGAGGATGGGAAAGTGTGGTCGTTAAGACGAGATCTTTCAAAAGAAGATAGAGAGAAGCTGAAACTGAACCCCGCAGAGGCAAAACGTTTAAATGAGAACAGGAATGAAGAAAAAATCAATTTTTTTTCTACAAAGTCATAGGGGTAGGCAGACAAATAAAGTGGTACATAAAGGCAAACAAAAAAAAATCATTAGAGAGAGGGGGAGTGAAAAATAAGAAGAGGGGGAACAAGTTCCTGAAGATTGCATACACCAACATAAATGGAGTAAGATCGAAGATACTGGAGTTAAGTGATGTAATACAGCTGCAGACACCAGACATTGTTGTACTCACGGAGACAAAACTTGAAGATGGTTTTTTAAATGAGGTCATATTCCCAAGGAGCTACTCAATTTGGAGACGGGACAAAAAAATCAGGAAAGGCGGTGGCGTTGCTGTGCTGGTGAAAGAACACCTAAAGGTGAAGGAAATAATGACTGCCAATCCACAAGAAGTTGACATAATAGCACTAGAGATCTGCCATGAGGATGATAAACTAATGATCATAAATGCATATAGTCCACCGCCAAGCAGCACATGGTCAAAGGAGGAGCTAGATAGTAAACGAGAAGGTCTTATAACAATAATGAGAGAGATCATAGCGAGAGCAGATAACGATAATTCACGACTGTTGATAGTCGGTGACTTGAACTTGAAATCCATAGACTGGGAAGCATATGAAGCTAAAACAGAAGATTTTTGGACCTGTAAATTTGTAGACCTCATCCTGGAAACATTCTTGTATCAACATGTTGAACAAGCTACGAGGATGAGGGAAGGGGACGTTCCCTCCATGCTAGATTTGATATTTACCAGGAAGGAGGAAGAAATATTTGACATTCAGTACCTTCCTCCCTTGGGTAAAAGTGACCATGTCTTTTTGGGTATATAGTATGCAATGCGTTAAAATCTGGAAGAAAATATGATAGTTGATGAAATTGAAAAACCTGACTTTAGGAGAGGACATTATGGCAACCTTAGAATTTTTTTTAGTGAGTATAATTAGACAGACTTGTTGCTAGGCAAGGAAGTGAATGAGATGTATGTCAAGTTTTGTGAAATATATGATAAAGGCACAAAAAAATTTATACCAAAACAGAGATGCAGAACTAGGAAACAGGATTAGTTCAACAGAAATTGCGAGAGGGCCAGAGACCACAAGACACAAAAATGGAATCAATACAGGAAGAGGCCGAACCCCCAAACATACCAGCGATACAAAGATGCGAGAAACAACTACACGACAGTGAGGAGAGAGGCAGAAAGAAATTCTGAAAAAGGGATTGCAGACAAATGTAAAACAGAACCAGGTCTATTCTATAAATTCATAAACAACAAATTGCAGGTAAAGGATAATATTCAAAGGTTGAAAATGGGAAATAGATTCACGGAAAAGGAAAAGGAAATGTGTGAAACATTAAACGAAAAGTTCCAAAGTGTGTTTGCACAAAATGAAATCTTCAGAGAACCAGATACAATAGGAATTCCAGAGAACAACATTGAGCACAAAGAGGTGTCTAGAGACGAAGTGGAAAAAATGCTCAAGGAGCTTAATAAGAACAAAGCAGTTGGTCCAGATGGAGTTTCACCATGGGTTCTGAGAGAATGTGCACCTGAGCTCAGCATTCCTCTTCAACTGACTTTTCAGGCATCCCTGTTTACAGGAGTTGTAACTGATGTGTGGAAAAAGGCTAACATAGTTCCAATCTACAAAGGTGGAAACAGGGAAGACCCCCTTAATTATAGACCGGTATCATTGACAAGTGTAATAGTCAAAATATTGGAAAAAATAATTAAAACTAAATGGGTAGAACACCTGGAGAGAAATGATATAATATCAGACAGACAATATGGTTTTCGATCTGGAAGATCCTGTGTATCGAATTTACTCAGTTTTTATGATCGAGCCACAGAGATATTACAGGAAAGAGATGGTTGGGATGACTGCATCTATCTGGACCTAAAAAAAGCCTTTCAACAGAGTTCCACATAAGAGGTTGTTCTGGAAACTGGAAAATATTGGAGGGGTGACAGTTAAGCTTCTAACATGGATGAAAAATTTTCTTACTAATTGAAAAATGAGGGCAGTGATCAGAGGCAATGTATCGGACTGGAGAAATGTCACAAGTGGAGTACCACAGGGTTCAGTTCCTGCAAAAGTGATGTTTATTGTCTACATACAAGTTCTACCAGTTGGTATACAGAATTATATGAACATGTTTGATGATGATGCTAAGATAATAGGAAGGATAAGAAACTTAGATGATTGTCATGCCCTTCAAGATGACCTGGACAAAATAAGTATCTGGAACAACACTTGGCATATGGAATTTAATGTTAATAAATGCCATGTTATGGAATGTGGAATAGGAGAACATAGACCCCACACAACCTATATATTATGTGAGAAATCTTTAAAGAATTCTGATAAAGAAAGAGATCTAGGGGTGGTTCCAGATAGAAAACTATCACCCGAGGACCACATAAAGAATATTGTGCGAGGAGCCTATGCTATGCTTTCTAACTTCAGAATTGCTTTTAAATACATGGATGGCGATATACTAAAGAAATTATTCACAACTTTTGTTAGGCCAAAGCTAGAATATGCAGCGGTTGTGGGGTGCCCATATCTTAAGAAGCACATCAACAAACTGGAAAAGGTGCAAAGACATTCTACTAAGTGGCTCCCAGAACTGAAGGGGAAGAGCTACGAGGAGAGGATAGAGGCATTAAATATGCCAAAACTAGAAGACAGAAGAAAAAGAGGTGATATGATCACTACATACAAAATAGTAACAGGAATTGATAAAATCGACAGGGACGATTTCCTGAGACCTGGAACTTTAAGAACAAGAGGTCATAGATATAAACTAGCTAAACACAGATGCCGAAGAAATATAAGAAAATTCACTTTCGCAAACAGAGTGTAGACGGTTGGAACAAGTTAGGTGAGAAGGTGGTGGAGGCCAAGACCGTCAGTAGTTTCAAAGCGTTATATGACAAAGAGTGCTGGGAAGAAGGGACACCAAGAGCGTAGCTCTCATCCTGTAACTACAATTAGGTAATTAACACTTAGGTAATTAGGTGTACTAACACACGACAGGCCCCAGGTGTACTAACACACGACAGGACCCAGGTGTACTAACACACTACAGGACCCCAGGTGTAATAACACTCTACAGGACCAAGGTGTACTAACACTCTACAGGACCCAATTGTACTAACACACTACAGGACCCCTGGTGTAAAACACTCGACAGGACCCAGGTGTACTAAGACAATACAGGACCCCAAGTGTACTAACACTCTGCAGGACCCAGGTGTACTAACACTCTACAGGACCCAAGTGTACTAACAAACTACAGGACCCAGGTGTTCTTACACACTACAGGACTCCAGTTGAACTAACACACTACTGGACCCCAGGTGTACTAACACACTACAGGTCCCCAGGTGTACTAACACACAACAGTACCCCAGGATTACTAAGTCAAAAGAGGACCACAGGTGTACTAACACACTACAGGAACCCTGGTGTACTAACACACAACATGACCCCAGGTGTACTAGCACTACAGGACATAGGTGTACTAACAATACTGGACCCGAGGTGTAATTACACACTACAGCACCCAATTGTACTAAGACACTGCAGAACCCCAGGTGTACTAACACACAACAGGACCCCAGGAGTACTAAGTCAAAAGAGGACCCCAGGTGTATTAACACACTACAGGACCCAGTTGTACTAACACTCTACAGGACCCCAGGTGTACTAACACACGACATGACCCAGGTTTACTAACACACTACAGGACCCCAGGTGAACTAACACTCTACAGAACCAAGGTGTACTAACGTTCTACAGGACATAATTGTACTAACACACTACAAGACCCCTGGTGAACAAACACACGACAGGACCCCAGGTGTACTATGACACTACAGGACCCCAAGTGTACTAACACTCTGCAGGACCCAGGTGTACTAACACTCTACAAGACCCAGGTGTACTAACACTCTACAGGACCCAGGTGTACTAACACACTACAGGACTCCAACTGAACTAACACATCACAAGACCCCAGTTTTACTAACACACTACAGGACCCCAGTTGTACTAACACACTACAGGACCCCAGGTGTACTAACACACTACAGGACCCCAGGTGTACTAACACACTACAGGACCCCAGGTGTACTAACACACTACAGGTCCCCAGGTGTACTAACACTACAGGACTCAAGGTGTACTAACGCTACAGGACCCAGGTGTAATAACACTCTACAGGACAAAGGTGTAGTAACGCACTACAGGACCCAGGAGTACTAACACTCTACTGGACCCAAGGTGTACTAACACACAACAGGACCCAGGTGTACTTACACTACAGTACCCCAGGTGTCCTGTAGTGTGGACCCAGATGTACTAACACGCTACAGGGCCAAGGTATACTAACACACTACAGGACCCCAGGTGTACTAACACACTACAGGACCCAGGTGTCCTAACACACTACAGGACCCAGGTTTACTAACACACTACAGGAACCCAGGTGTACTTACACACTGCAGGACCTCAGGTGTACTAGCATTCTACAGAACCCAGTTGTATTAACACTCAACTGGACCCCAGGTGTAATAACACTACAGGACTCAATTGTTCAAACACTATACAAGACCTAAGGTGTACTAACACTATACAAGACCTAAGGTGTACTAACACTCTACAGGACCCAATTGTACAAACACTCTACAAGACCCAGGTGTACTAACACTCTACAGGACCCAGGTGTACTAACACACTACAGGACCTAGGTGTACTAACACACTTCAGGACCCCAGTTTTTTAACTCTACAGGACCCCAGTTGTACTAACACACGTCAAGTCCCTAGTTGTACTAACACTCTACAGGACCCAGGTGTACTAACACTCTACAGGACCCAGGTGTACTAACACTCTACAGGACCCAATTGTACAAACACTCTACAAGACCCAGGTGTACTAATACACTGCAGGACCCAGGTGTACTAACACACTACAGGACCCAGTTGAACTAACACTCTACAGGACCCCAAGTGTTCTAACACTACAAGACCCCATTGTAATAACACTCTACACGACCCCAGGTGTACTAACACACTACAGGACCCAGGTGTACTAACACACTTCAGGACCCCAGTTTTTTAACTCTACAGGACCCCAGTTGTATTAACACACTTCAAGTCCCCAGTTGTACTAACACTCTACAGGACCCAGGTGTACTAACACTACAGGAACCAGGTGTACTAACACTCTACAGGACAAAGGTGTACTAACACACTACAGATCCCCAGGTGTACTAACACACAACAGGACCCCAGGAGTACTAACACTCTACAGGACCCAATTGTTCTAACACACTACAGGACCCAGGTGTACTAACACACGACAGGACCCAGGTGTACTAACACACTACAGGACCCCATGTGTACTAACACACAACAGGACCTCAGGAGTACTAAGTCAAAGGAGGACCACAGGTGTACTAACACAATACAGGACCCCAGGTGTACTAACACTCTACTGGACCCCAGGTGTACTAACACAATACAGGACCCAGGTGTACTTACACTACAGTACCCCAGGATTCCTGTAGTGTGGACCCAGGTGTACTAACACCCTACAGGACCCAGGTGTGCTAACACACTACAGGACCCCAGGTGTACTAACACACTACAGGACCCAATTGTACTAACACTCTACAGGACTCCAGGTGTACTAACACTCTTCAGGACCCAATTGTAGTAACACTCTACAAGACCCATGTGTACTAACACTCTACAGGTCCCAGGTGTACTAACACACTACAGGACCCATTTGTACTAACACACTACAGGACCCATTTGTACTAACACACTACAGGACCCCAGTTGTACTAACACACTACAGGACCCCAGGTGTACTAACACACAAGAGGACCACAAGTGTACTAACACAATGCAGGACCCCGGTGTACTTACACTACAGAACCCCAAATGTCCTGTAGTGTGGACCCAGGTGTACTAACACACTACAGAACCCAGGTGTACTAACACATTACAGGACCCCAGGTGTACTAACACACTACAGGACCCAGGTGTACTAACACACTACAGGACCAAGGTATATTAACACTTCAGGACCCAGGTGTATTAACACACTACAGAACCCAGGTGTACTAACACTCTACAGGACCCCAGGTGTACTAACACACTACAGGACCAAGGTATATTAACACTTCAGGACCCAGGTGTATTAACACACTACAGAACCCAGGTGTACTAACACACTACAGGACCAAGGTATATTAACACTTCAGGACCCAGGTGTATTAACACACTACAGAACCCAGGTGTACTAACACTCTACAGGACCCCAGGTGTACTAACACACTACAGTGCCCAGGTGTACTAACACACTAGAGGACCCCGGTGTACTAACACTCTACAGGAACCCAGGTGTACTAACACACTGCAGGACCCAATTGTGCTAATGCTCTACAGGACCCCATGTGTACTAACACTCTACAGGACCCATTTGTTCTAACACACTACAAGACCCAGGTGTACTAACACTCTACAGGACCCAGGTGTACTAACACACTACAGGACCCAGGTGTACTAACACTCTACAGGACCCAATTGTACTAACACACTACAAGCCCAGGTGTACTAACACTCTACAGGACTCAGGTGTACTAACACACTACAGGACCCAGGTGTACTAACACACTACAGGACCCCACTTGTACTAACACTTTACAGGACCCAGGTGTACTAACACTCTACAGGACACAATTGTACTAACACACTACAGAACCCAGGTGTACTAACACACGACAGGACCCAGGTGTACAAACTCACTACAGGACCCCAGGTGTACTAACACTCTACAGGACCCAGGGGTACTAACACTCTACAGGACCCAGGGGTACTAACACTCTACAGGACCCAATTGTACTAATACACTACAGGACCCCAGGTGTACTAACACACGACAGGGCCCAGGTGTACTAAGACACTACTGGACCCCAGGTGTACTAACACTCTGCAGGACCCAGGTGTACTAACACTCTACAGTACCCCAGGTGTACTAACACTACAAGACCCAGGTATGCTAACACTTTACAGGACGGCAGGTGTACTAACACTACAGGACCCCAGGTGTACTAACACTACAAGACCCCAGGTGTACTAACACTCTGCAGGACCCAGGTGTACTAACACTCTATAGGACCTGGGTTTGCTAACACACTACAGGACCCAGGTGTACTAACAATCTACAGGACCCCAGGTGTATTACCACTCTACAGGACCCAGGTATACTAACACTTTTTCACACTTCCAGAGAGAGGACATTATGCGTCAGCTAAGACGACTAAGGATGGGACTTGCTCCTTCCTCGCTCAAGGAAGAGGTCAGTTCCTGTAAAGTTCAAGTGAAAAAAATAAATAAATAAAATAAAATAAACTACAACATTTTGTTGGTACAAACTTTAACGTTTAACGTTATTTGATGTAATAATATTTGCCACTGCATCGCTATTTAAAAGTAAATAAATAAAATAAAATAAACTACAACATTTTGTTGGTACAAACTTTAACTTTTAACGTTATTTGATGTAATAATATTGGCCACTGCATCGCTATTTGACATTTTTACATTATTTGATGTTACAATGTTTTTATTTTATTATAATGTTAATGTGTTACATTATTAAAAACGTTATTTGACAATGTGACAACTTTATTTGACACTGTAACAACGCTATTTGAAATTGTAACAACTGTATTTTGCACTAAGAACGGTATTTGACACCGTTATAACGGTATTTGACACTGTAACAACAGTATTCGATGTGTGAAATGTGGATCCAATATATTGCTAATAAATCTCGTGAAATATTCGGAGGACAATTCTTTAAATAAACGAAATAGATTGAAAACCCAACGTCTATGGATCTCGTATAAAATATAAATGAAATCTATGACTGTATAATAAATGAACTGTATTTATTATAAATTTCGGAACCAAATCCCTTCACACAATTTAAGGGGTTGATTAGTACAAAGAAATTAATACATTTTAAGTACAAATAAATGAATATTTATACACATAAAATATTGAATATATTATGAAATAATGGAGTTCAATTTAAATTATCATTTGATTAATAAAATAAAATATTCTACAAACTACAAGAACGAAATAACATCTTAGCTGAAGGAAAGGTAGCATGCATTGGGATATATTCGTCACTAGATACTTTTTTCATCAGGCTATCCTGGGAACACGTGATCGAGGCGGCGTCTTATCAGTAGTATAAATGAGGACTAGACCCGTCCGCAGCACCTGAGCAGGGGAGCCCATTAGGCCCCCCTGCTCAGGTGCTGCACAGGTGTCTAGTCCTCAAGGGTTCTGACGGTTCCCCGGGGTGTGCGCGCGTGCCGTCCCGCCGCGCTGCACTTGACAGAGGGTAGAATCATGTTGGAGTGGGGGGAGGCGTATGTGGGTCATGTAGGGTGAGTATAGGAAGAGAAGTGTTGAACAGGTGAGGAATAGTAGTGGATGAATATGTATGAGTATGTGCCGTAGAGTTAATAATGTTTGTAGATATATATATATATATATATATATATATATATATATATATATATATATATATATATATATATATATATATATATATATATATATATATATATATATATATATATATATATATTATATAACATATGTTATATATATGTATGTGTTATATATGTATATATATATATATATATATATATATATACATATATAAATATATATATATATATATATATATATATATATATATATGTATATATATATATATATATATATATATATATATATATATATATATATATATATATATATATATATATATATATATATATATATATATATATATATATATATATATATATACATACTAGCAGTACCCGGCCACGCATTGCTGAGCCACAGCAACCATCCTTGTCTATCAGTCCTCCCCACCATTCTCTCCTCACCCGTCTCCTCTACCTCCCAAACATTCCCAACTCCTCCATCCCCTTTTCCTTCCCACTATGTCCCACTCCCCTGTCCACATTGCCTCCCCATTATTCACAATTCTCCCAATCCTCGTCTCCTCCAACCCCAGCTCCCCCGTCCCTTCGTCCTTCCCCACCATTATCCCATCCCTTGTCCCCCTCGTCCTCCCTACATTCTCTCACTTCTGGCCCCTCATCATCCCCACCATTCCCCACTCCCTCACCCGATACCTTCCCAAATGGTATGATGTTCAAGTCAGAAAATTTGGAACATCAAGTGATCAGATGTTCCCATCACTGAAATATAAGAAAAGCAGTTGAAAAATTATATAATAGTATTAAAAATAAAAAATTAACAATACTCACGAAGTGAACAGTATGGTAAACAACACAGCTCAATTCCAACGCAATTCACACAAAATAATTAAATCAAAATGAAAATAAATCAAAATCTATGAAAATTCAATTTATCAATGCATTCAGAAACATTGAAATGTAATTGTAACATATTTAGTATAGCATGTGTGTTGTTCGTACAGTCAACAGATGGTGCTGTTTGTCAAGAAAATCATAGTTTTACCTGTCACAGGTGTGGGATCTATACTTATACTTGCAAAATGAACGGTATGGTAAACAACACAGTTCAATTCCAACACAATGTCAAACAAAATAATTCAATAAAAAATTGACTAATTTGATATCTATAAAATTAAATTTTATCAATCCAATCGGAAGCATTGAAATGGAATTCATGACATGTTTAGTATGGCGTGCATGTTGCCATTATGTGCAACAGATGGCGCTGTTTTTCAAAAGCGCATGTTTTTATCGGTCACAGGTGTGGCATCTATATAGTAGGTATATAAAGACAATGTGAATGGAAAGTTGTGTCAAAATTTCAAAGCAATCGGTGAAGAACTTTCGGAGATTACAACGTGTGTTGCTCCTATGTCCAACAGATGGTACTGTTTTTTGGGGAGATGGTACTGTTTTTTGGGAGCCGGTCGGCCGAACGGACAGCACACTTGACTTGTGATCCTGTGGTCCCGGGTTCGATCCCGGGCGCCGGCGAGAGACAAGGGGCAGAGTTTCTTTCACCCTATGCCCCTGTTACATAGCAGTAAAATAGGTTCCTGGGTGTTAGTAAGCTGTCACGGGCTGCTTCCTGGGGGTGGAGGCCTGGTCGAGGACCGGGCCGCCGGGACACTAAAGCCCCGAAATAATCTCAAGATAACCTGACACAGGTGAGGCATGTATATAGTAGATATATCAAAACACGCGCCTATTCGAATGCAACGTCGTGTCAAAATTTCAAAGCAATCGGTAAAGAGGTTGCGAAGATTTCCTTCACATGAAAAACACAGTTTTTCAGAAAAAACATGTTTTTTACCGTCACAGACGTGATATCTATATAGTTTATATATAAAAATCTGGCCGGATGCGAATGGAACATTGTGTGAAAATTTCAAATCAATCGGTGTAAAACTTTTGGAGATTAACGATTTAGAACAAACGAGCATTTCCATTTTTATTTATATAGATTAAAAAATAAAAAAATAAACTATATTCACGAAATGAATGGTATGGTAAACAACACAGCTCAATTCCAACGCAATTCACATAAAATAATTAAATCAAAGTGTATAAAAAATCATTTTATCAATGCAGTCAGAAACATTGAAATGGAATTATAACATATTTAGTATAGCATGTGTATTGCTCTTACATGCAACAGATGGCACTGTTTTTCAAGAAATGCATAGTTTTACCTGCAACAGGTATGGCATCTATATAGTAGGTATATAAAAAGACACGCCTATTCGAATGCAACGTTGTGTCAAAACTTCAAAGCAATCGGCGAAGAAGTTTCGGAGATTACAGTGTGTGTTACTCCTACGTCCAACAGATTGCACGTTTTTTTTTTATAAAAGAATGTTTTTTCCTGACACAGGTGAGGCATGTATATAGTAGATATATCAAAATACACGCCTATTCGAATGCAACGTCGTGTCAAAATTTCAAAGCAATCGGTAAAGAGGTTTCAAAGATTTCCCTCACATGAAAAACACAGTTTTTTTTTTCAGAAAAAAAAACATGTTTTTTACCGTCACAGACGTGATATCTATATGGAATGTATATAAATATCTAGCCGGATGCGAATGGAACATTGTGTGAAAATTTCAAAGCAATCGGTGAAGAACTTTCGGAGATTAGCGACTTTGAACAAACGAACATTTCCATTTATATATATATAATATATATATATATATATATATATATATATATATATATATATATATATATATATATATATATATATATATATATATAATATATATATATATATATATATATATATATATATATATATATATATATATATATAATATATATATTATATATATATATATATATATAATATATATATATATTTATATATATATATTTATATATATATATATATATATATATATATATATATATATATATATATATATATTATATATATATATATATATATATATATATATATATATATATATATATATATATATATATATATATATATATATATATATATATATATATATATATATATATATATATATATATATATATATCTTTGGACAACACCCACCAGTGGGACTCGAACCCAGAAAGCACAACTACCTTCCAGTAGCTGCCATAACTACTAGTATGCTTTAACCCACTACACCATCAGACCCTACAAAAGAAGTAGAGACCTTCGAGATATATATATATATATATATACATCCCAAATATCTCCACTTCCCGAGGGCACCAGATGAGTGTGGGGTTAGTCTGCATTTTTCGTCAAGCCACTGTCAATGTGAGAGAACTCGTGTCCAGCTTATAAGCCTATACTTGCATAAACCACAAGTGAAGATTAACAATCTTTGGACAACACCCACCAGTGGGACTCGAACCCAGAAAGCACAACTACCTTCCAGTAGCTGCCATAACTAGTATGCTTTAACCCACTACACCATCAGACCCTACAAAAGAAGTAGAGACCTTCGAGATATATATATATATATACATCCCAAATATCTCCACTTCCCGAGGGCACCAGATGAGTGTGGGGTTAGTCTGCATTTTTCGTCAAGCCACTGTCAATGTGAGAGAACTCGTGTCCAGCTTATAAGCCTATACTTGCATAAACCACAAGTGAAGATTAACAATCTTTGGACAACACCCACCAGTGGGACTCGAACCCAGAAAGCACAACTACCTTCCAGTAGCTGCCATAACTAGTATGCTTTAACCCACTACACCATCAGACCCTACAAAAGAAGTAGAGACCTTCGAGATATATATATATATACATCCCAAATATCTCCACTTCCCGAGGGCACCAGATGAGTGTGGGGTTAGTCTGCATTTTTCGTCAAGCCACTGTCAATGTGAGAGAACTCGTGTCCAGCTTATAAGCCTATACTTGCATAAACCACAAGTGTTGTCCAAAGGTGGGTGTTGTCCAAAGATTGTTAATCTTCAAATCGGGCCTTGCATACTAGGCCGGTAAGTGTGTTCTGGCTACTAGGTATGACATATATATATATATATATATATATGTATATATATATATATATATATATATATATATATATATATATATATATATATATATATATATATATATATATATATATATATATATATATATATTATATATATATATATATATTATATATATATATATATATATATATATATATATATATATATATATATATATATATATATATATATATATATATATATATATATATATGCAGAATAACCACATATGAAAAATAGAAAATGCTTAACGCGTTTTCGGCTAATTCGCCTTCATCAGAGCAAAGTAGAATCTTTGTATTCTACTTTGCTCTGATGAAGGCGAATTAGCCGAAAACGCGTTAAGCATTTTCTATTTTTCATATGTGGTTATTCTGCATACTTGGATCAGTGTTTTTGTGATCATTGTTGCATATATATATATATATATATATATATATATATATATATATATATATATATATATATATATATATAGAGAGAGAGAGAGAGAGAGAGAGAGAGAGTTTGTGAGGGTACCACCTCTGGTACCAATGTGGGGACCCATAGCCTCGGAGAAGAAAATAAAAAGTATTCAGAGGAGACCTTGTGGTTTCTCACTGAACACTAATATTATCTTCTCCTACCACCCCCATTCTTTTGTATGTACACATATATATTTACTTTATTTGAACTTTGTTACAAAAAAGGAGTTACATATGGGTTACAAAGATGGTTATCATAGGTTGTCGAGTTCCTCCAGCTCCTCAGATGGCGGGCAGGAACCCTAAATGCAGTGCGCATTTCCCCTCTGTATCGCCACACTGAGGCGATGGAAAAGAAAGCTTCCAGCTCTTGGGTCCCTTGTTGTTTCAATGAGCCTAGAACCCAGTTCCTTAAAAAAACTGGTAGCACTTTTACCCCAGGCGCCGAGTGTCTCAGAAGCAATGGGGACAAAATTGTAGTGGTGATCCAGTTCACTATACTTACGGGATTTGGCTGCTTCCCTGTGGGTGGCAGCACCACCTGGTTGTGCAACACTGAGGTTAATGTAGGTGTTAGCCAGGGTTGATACGCACGTGTAGTCCCATACCAACTGCTTGCCATTCTTCCAGGGGTTCACTGTGATACCATCCAGGCGACCAATAAGAGCATCAGAGTTACCGGACGTTAGGTAACGGGGCTCTCTTTCAGCTGGGCATCCAGCTGTGGTGAGGCTCCTCTTGATGATGTCGTTAACTTCATTGTGGCTCGAGTGCCATCCCCCTGTGCTTTGGCAGAGTAGGCCATGGTGGCCGTACCTGTCAGCCACCACCTCGTTGCAAATACACCTATATCTGGTGTGGATTGGGGCAGCAAGGCGGAGGGCCACAGCAATTCAGAGGGCGTGTGGTGTGAGACGCGTGCCAGTTGCCGACATTGGGGTTGCTAACAGGAAATCCCCTGCATGTGGTGCTGCTACTGCTGTGAGGCGAGCAATGTCGTGTTGTGTTGTTGCAGCAACTTGGTCTACAATGGGGCCATCCCAGCTGGATTGCTTGTGGGCTTTTGGGGATGGTGGTTGAGGTGATTGGCCTGCACGAGAGGCCCACTCTGTGGCACAGCATGTAAAATTGGGATCGTGTACACCTGCCAGCTGATGTAAGTGGGCAGGTAGAATTTCCTTCACAAGGTCGTCGGATGCTGATAAGGAGGACAGGAAGGCTGGAAGGCTGGAACAGCGATTTGCGTTGCTGTTCGAACTCCGAGGCCCCCAAGTCTTACGGGAAGAGAGGCTTGTTTCCACTGTAGGTCATCGAGAGAGAGGTTAAGGGCTTTTTCTAGCATTGATTTCAGTAACCGGTCATACTCACTTAGTTTTTGGCTACTGTAAGATGGTGAACACCTCAGAAAGTAGGTTAACCTGGGGAGGGACAGACATCTGGTGATGAGGTAGAGTGCATCATGAGCATCAATATCCTCAATCCTCCCATCCATCCTCTTAAGGTCGGCGATTTTCTTATCAAGGACCTCATCGATGGCTTTCAACCCCAGGGGAGCTCCTAGGAGTGTGCTGTCTTCAGGTTTAGTTTTATGGATATTTGGCAGAAGACCCTCTATTCTCTCTACGATGCCCTGGTTGGAACATATTATTTCACATTTAGAAGGGTTCAGGGTGAGGCCTAAAACTGCACCTTGCTCCTGGATTTTTCTGATGTCCTCCAGGAGGGAGTCTTGGGAACCAGCTAGGGTACCATCGTCCAAGAACCAGATGTTAAGCTCGCTGGACAGGACCTCTGTGACTTGTTTGATGACTAAGCAGAAAAGAAGAGGAGCAAGGGGGTCACCCTGTTGGACGCCATCTCGCGAGTCAATTTCATGTTCGCCAAAAAGTAGCTTAAGATCCATACTGTAGCATGAATGTACAAAAGGGTAGAGGGAAGGGAAATGACTATGAACCGCACGGAGTACAGCATCCCTCCGCACCAAATTGAAGGCATTTTTGAAATCTAGCTTGATAAGGGCCTTTTCGTCTGTGATGTTGGCGATGAAGGCTCGAGCTGCATGGGCTGCCGCCTCACACCCTTGTGGAATGCCAAACCCGAGCTGTTTTGGCTTCAGCATGTTGGCCGCTGCATCACTAACTGTTCTTGCAGCTGCCTTTGCGACGAGACGCCGGAGAGAATTGCCCACAGCTATTGGCCTGATCCCTCCATCCTTTTTCTTTAGAGCACAGAGAGATGCTCCAAAAAAGATAGGTCTTATGGACGCTGGTATGTTGCCAGCTAGACATGTGTTGGTGAATCTGGTTAGTTCCACCAAGAGGTTCTTTGCAATGTCTCCCAGTGCAGGGTTGAGCATTTGCTTGAGGTGGTTGGGTTTTAGTCCTGTGAACCCACCTGCTGATCCTGTAGGGAAGGACATGGCTGCTTTATGGACCACAGATTCAGCCACCCAGAGAGGTTCTGCTCCGGTAGCCCCCACTTGTACAATGTCGTCCTCACGCGGAGCCCTGGGTGGGTGATTCTCCCTTGGGCCTTGAGCTGTTGCGGCATCTCTGTCGGCAATTGAGACCTCACTGGTGATGACTCTTATTGCGCCAATAGTGTTTCCTTCTTCTATTTTCTTGGTGACTGATGTTCTGATTTTTGATGTCTCGGATATGCCACTGTTGCTCTTCCTGCCGTGGGTGTTTCTCGCGCGAGTGGGAAGGCGCACCTGGTTGTCCTCCCTGGGAAAATCATTTATAGCTTTGATGACTGAGGCAGCTAAGGTTTTGTCTCTCCTTGCAGGGGTGGCTAGACATATGTTGCCAAACATTAGGAGGTTGTGCCATGCTTGGGTCGTTCCAGGAGAGTCATTGACCTTTCTCAGGAGGGCAGATAATTTGGCTGCTGCATGGGGGCGGGCTGCTTTAGGGATGTGTTGCAAGGTTCTGGCCGATGTTGCTTTGATAGCTTCTAATAAATTTTCTGTGGGAATGAAGGTCTGGGAGGTGTTTTGCCTTATGTGCGGTGTGGGCTGTTGATTGGTGTTCTCCCTTGGAGGGCGCTCAGAACCCAAACACCTGACTCCGTTGTTGGAATGAATGCGCACATTATCGTCCCTCAACCGGATATAGCGTGCCCTGTCACACGTCTGACAGGGACACACACACACATATATATATATATATATATATATATATATATATATATATATATATATATATATATATATATATATATATATATATATATATATATATATATATATATATATATATGTATATATATATATATATATATATATATATATATATATATATATATATATATATATATATATATATATATGTCGTACCTAGTAGCCAGAACCCATTTCTCAGCCTACTATGCAAGGCCCAATTTGCCTAATAAGCGAACTTTTCCTGAATTAATATATTTTCTCTAATTTTTTTCTTATGAAATGATAAAGCTACCCATTTCATTATGTATGAGGTCAATTTTATTTAATTGTAGTTAAAATTAACGTAGATATATGACCGAGCCTAACCAACCCTACCTAACCTAACCTAACCTATCTTTATAGGTTAGGTTAGGTTAGGTAGCCGAAAAAGTTAGGTTAGGTTAGGTTAGGTAGGTTAGGTTGCCGAAAAACAATTAATTCATGAAAACTTGGCTTATTAGGCAAATCGGGCCTTGCATAGTAGGCTGAGAAGTGCGTTCTGGCTACTAGGTTCGACATATATATATATATATATATATATATATATATATATATATATATATATATATATATATATATATATATATATATATATATATATATATATATATATATATATATATATACATATATATATATATATATATATATATATATATATATATATATATATATATGTCGTACCTAGTAGCCAGAACTCACTTCTTAGCCTACTATTCAAGGCCCGATTTGCCTAATAAGCCAAGTTTTCCTGAATTAATATATTTACTATAATTTTTTTCTTATGAAATGATAAAGCAACCCCTTTTCTCTATGTATGAGGTCAATTTTTTTTATTGGAGTTAAAATTAACGTAGATATATGACCGAACCTAACCAACCCTACCTAACCTAACCTAACCTATATTTATAGGTAAGGTTAGGTTAGGTAGCCAAAAAAAGCTAGGTTAGGTTAGGTTAGGTAGGTTAGGTAGACGAAAAAACATTAATTCATGAAAACTTGGCTTATTAGGCAAATCGGGCCTTGAATAGTAGGCTGAGAAGTGCGTTCTGGCTATTAGGTACGACATATATATATATATATATATATATATATATATGTCGTACCTAGTAGCCAGAACTCACTTCTCAGCCTACTATGCAAGGCCCGATTTGCCTAATAAGCCAAGTTTTCATGAATTAATTGCTTTTCGACTACCTAACCTACCTAACCTAACCTAACCTAACTTTTTCGGCTACCTAACCTAACCTAACCTATAAAGATAGGTTAGGTTAGGTTAGGTAGGGTTGGTTAGGTTCGGTCATATATCTACGTTAATTTTAACTCCAATAAAAGAAAATTGACCTCTTACATAATGAAATGGGTAGCTTTATCATTTCATAAGAAAAAAATTAGAGAAAATATATTAATTCATGAAAACTTGGCTTATTAGGCAAATCGGGCCTTGCATTGTAGGCTGAAAAGTGAGTTCTGGCTACTAGGTACGACATATATATATATATATTTCTTTTCACTGTTGGAGGTAATTCAAAAATCAATTCTCCAAAATTCATTTTTATTTCTAGTCTGACGCGACACGAGCGCGTTTCGTAAAACTTATTACATTTTCAAAGACTTTAGTTTACAAATACACAACTGAATAGAACTTACACATCTCCGGTTTTGTTTATATCTACATTTGAGTGAGGTGGATGGGGTGAGGTGGCATTAATAGGGTATTAATTTCATAAACACAAGACAGAACAAGAGGTGGCATTAATAGGGTATTAATTTCATCAACACAAGACAGAACACGAAACAATGGGTATTGAAATGGAAGTGATTGTAGAAAGCCTATTGGTCCATATTTCTTGATGCTTCTATATTGGAGCGGAGTCTTGAGGTGGGTAGAATATAGTTGTGCATTAATTGGCTGTTGATTGCTGGTGTTGACTTCTTAATGTGTAGTGCCTCGCAAACGTCAAGCCGCCTGCTATCGCTGTATCTATCGATGATTTCTGTGTTGTTTACTAGGATTTCTCTGGCGATGGTTTGGTTGTGGGAAGAGATTATATGTTCCTTAATGGAGCCCTGTTGTTTATGCATCGTTAAACGCCTAGAAAGAGATGTTGTTGTCTTGCCTATATACTGGGTTTTTTGGAGCTTACAGTCCCCAAGTGGGCATTTGAAGGCATAGACGACGTTGGTCTCTTTTAAAGCGTTCTGCTTTGTGTCTGGAGAGTTTCTCATGAGTAGGCTGGCCGTTTTTCTGGTTTTATAGTAAATCGTCAGTTGTATCCTCTGATTTTTGTCTGTAGGGATAACGTTTCTATTAACAATATCTTTCAGGACCCTTTCCTCTGTTTTAAGAGCTGTGGAAAAGAAGTTCCTGTAAAATAGTCTAATAGGGGGTATAGGTGTTGTGTTAGTTGTCTCTTCAAAGGTTGCATGGCGTTTCCCTTTCCTTCTTATGATGTCTTCGACGAAACCATTGGAGAAGCTGTTGTTGACTAGAACCTGCCTTACCCTACAGAGTTCTTCGTCGACTTGCTTCCATTCTGAGCTGTGGCTTAGAGCACGGTCGACATATACGTTAACAACACTCCTCTTGTACCTGTCTGGGCAGTCGCTGTTGGCATTTAGGCACATTTCTATGTTCGTTTCCTTAGTGTAGACTGCAGTGTGGAAACCTCCGCTCTTTTCCATGACTGTTACCTCTAGAAAGGGCAGCTTCCCATCCTTTTCCATCTCGTAAGTGAAACGCAGCACGGAACTCTGCTCAAATGCCTCCTTCAGCTCCTGCAGATGTCTGACATCAGGTACCTGTGTAAAAATGTCGTCAACATACCTGCAGTATATGGCCGGTTTCAAGTTCATGTCGACTAAGACTTTTTGCTCGATGGTACCCATGTAGAAGTTTGCAAACAGGACACCTAGGGGAGAACCCATGGCGACCCCATCTACTTGCTTATACATGTGCCCATCCGGGCTCAAGAAGGGTGCCTCTTTAGTACAAGCTTGGAGTAGTTTCCTTAGAATATTTTCGGGTATGTCAAGAGGAGTACAGGCTGGATCACGATACACTCTGTCGGCTATCATCCCGATTGTCTCGTCCACAGGTACGTTGGTAAACAGTGATTACCGACAATAATGGAACCAGAAACTTTGACAGTTTATAATTAAAAGTGCCAATCGCTGATAAAATAGGACGAATCGGTATACCTGTTTGATGAACTTTAGGTAACCCATATATATTTATCAGCGATTGGCACTTTTAATTATAAACTGGCAAAGTTTCTGGTTCCATTATTAGAACCATTAACGCATGATGAATTTACTGTGAGAAATTCTCAGGATTTTGTAAAAGAACTTTCCTCTTTAAATTTTGAGTTCCCAACTATATTGGCCAGTTTCGATGTGGAATCACTTTTTACTAATATTCCTTTGTTGGAAACCATTGATATCTGTGTAAGTCAATTATTTGCTGACACTAACTTAGTGTCTGGATTTTGTAGTAAAATATTCAGACGGCTGTTAGAAATAGCAATTAAAGACTCCATCTTTATGTTTAATAATATTTATTATAAACAAATTGATGGAGTAGCAATGGGGTCTCCTTTAGGTCCTGCAGTGGCTAATGCTTTTTTGAGTTTTCATGAAATAAATTGGCTTGATAATTGTCCTTCGGCCTTTAAACCAGTCTTGTACAGGAGATATGTAGATGACACTTTTTTGTTGTTTAAGGACCAATGTCATATTGAGAAATTTAGAGAGTATCTTAATGCACAACATAGTAATATACACTTTACTGCAGAGTGTGAAGTTGATAATTCATTGTCGTTTCTTGATGTAAAAGTGAATAACCTTTGTGGGACATTTGGGGCTTGACTCTATTTATTTAAATATTAATGTAATGAAATTCTATTACGAAGGACCACCCGCTTTTATAGTAAAGAGGGAAACTAAGAAATTGTGATCATTAGAAAATTCTTAGATGAACCAGTAACTATGGATAAAATACTAGAAAATATGACCACTTATATAATTAATGGGCTGTATAATTTAACTGAATCTAAGCCTCAAACACCTACATTGGGGGGGGTATTACTGGAACTTCATATATATCCAGGAACTAGTGTGGTTCGTGGACCAGTTCATTATGCAATAATGTAATCCTATGACCAATTAAAGAATCAATAGAAACAATCACCAATAAGAACATAGATTATGAACATGAGAAATTAATAATTATAATAAACACATGTTAATCCAGAAAACAGTGCTCCGCATGAATAATACTACAGATAATGTAATTTAAAGAATACAGAAAGGGGTCTTAGCTTGAAGACGTTTTCCAAGACATCGATTATGACTCATCCTCGGAATCTCCTGAACTCATCATGGAACACTGGGAGATGATTTAACACGGGAAATGACAGCTCGGGGAATTCTTCACACACGCTGCAAATCAAATTATATTCAGTAGCAACATATTAAGCTGCTAGTCATCTATGTTCAAGAAATTTAAATTAGAGAATGGAGACTGATAATAACCTGTGGTTTTTATAGTCGCTCTGCGTGACGACAAGCTACCCCGCTATAACCCCCCTCCAAAATGATGCATCAAATGGGAATAAAGGTACTTAGCTAATAGGGCACTGTGTAAGTTAAGGCTTGCCGAAGTTCGCGTCCTAGGTTCAGCCGTCGTAGTAACGAACACGTGGTATCGAGCCTTGCCTAGATGTTGACGCGCTTCTCTGGCCGGTCACGTTGTGCTACACGGAACAAATTAACAGGTTCCTGGCTGAATGTCAAATTAAATCTCTTGACAATTCAACATGACGTATAAAGTGACACTGACACCAGCTAAGTTGTTGTCTGCAAAGGTTCTTCACACCTCACAGTGGCGACTTTCGTCTTGAGCTCTTGGTGGCGTCCACCCTGGCCGCTTGGGTAATGGCGTCTCTCTCTTGTGGCGTCGCCTCGTGTACTGGCGTCTCCCCTGCCCCGCTCCGCTTCCCGCATTTGATACACAAATTATTAACTACGAATAATATCATCTATCGCAGTTGTGGTTGAAATGCTCGGATAAGGACGGGTTTATTATTCAGAGGAGTTAAATATTATTATTCGCCCGTTTTACGAAGGTAAACAAGCAATGGAGAGGAATTAAAGTCTCTCCAGGGCATTCACGCGTGACGTTAAATTTATTACCAGATAACAGTTATAACTATAAACGCTCTATTTGGCATTAGTTGGGGATCAGTTTATCTGTAAATAATTATCACACAGAACACCGTTGTTTTATAGAGAATCAAACTCAATTCTCAGACACACTGGATATAGTTGTGTTTATTTTAATGGAATCTGACGCAATACTGGCGTCTGGTGACGTAAGAATTCTAGCCTTATTGTACAGATGTAATTATTAGTACATGTGAACTCTACATTTGGTTAATTTTAATTACTACAGTGATTAGTAGATTTAGTAATAATTAATAATAATACAACAGTGTTGTATTAGTGTTGGAAATTTCCAACATAACTCCGTAGGGAGAATTTTAGGGTCGCAGTGTAATGTGGAGTACTGACACACCCATCCCGAAGTTAATATTAATATTAGTATATTAGTATGTTAGTATGTTAGTACACACATAACGAATGTCCCGTATTTGTCAAGGACATAGAAGAAACTTAAGTCTTGCTGATTTCATGTTAAATGGAACATGTTATTAAAAATTACCTAAAGTTGATAACTAAGAAAGCTTACAATAAACTCTGAGACTGGTGTCGCTATGACATGTAATGTGTATGTTACAAAATCTCAACGTCTGTAAACTCTCAGGTACTCTAGATAAGTAATGTTATTTATAGCCTATTCAACAATTAAAGATTTAAATCACACAATTCAAACAACAGAGAATCTACTGCGTTGAGAATGTCCTGGGTCATTGTGACTTGTAATGGTTTGTTACTTGACACCTCACCACAGTATCATCATGGTTATCTAAATTGGATGTAAAAGGATTTACTCTTGGTCAGAGCTGTAATAGGCTTGCAGTTTCCGCTTACATTGTTGAGCAGCAGCTCTAGTGGGGCGGTTGCTCGGAGGATCAGAATTACTGTCCTCGGAAACTACTGGGGAAGCTAGTTCTGGTTGATACTCTCGTTCAGCCAATTCGAGAGGAACCAGCTTCTCTAAAGTTTTTAGAGTAGTGTTGTCTCGGCATAAAACTTTCACTACTCTCAGGACACCTTGATGATCTGGATGAATGGCAACAATTTTGCCTATGGGCCACTCTGACCTTGGTCCATCACTGTCGACTAGTACTAGGTCCCCTGGTTTAAGCTGTACTTTATTGTAAGGACTCGAAGCTCCGTAGTGGTACTCTCGTAGAGCTGTGAGGTACTCTCGAGTCCACACCTCATTCCACCTGTTAATAACCCTTGAGAGATGCTGGTAGCTTTCTACAAAGTCACCTCTGGTCACATGTGACGGGTCTACGGGGTCCTCTTCGGCTAAAGGGATGAGAGGGCTCAGTAGACCTCCATGGATCAAGTGTGAGGGACTCAGAGGCTCTCTCTGGGTGAAATCATCAGACAGGTACGTTAATGGGCGGTTATTGACTCGCGCCTCGATTTCCACAACAATGGTTTGGAGTTCGGAGTAACTGACCTTTTGTCTGTGTAAGGTTTTTCTTAAACACTTCTTGACTGTGCCTACCATTCGCTCATAGAACCCACCTTGCCAAGGGGCTCTTGGTGCTATAAATTTCCAGTGACATTGTCGTCTCTGCAGGACTGACTGTACTTCTGGGTGATTCCAGACTTCTCGCAGACAGGTTTCTCCTGCCACAAAATTGGAACCATTGTCCGATATCATTAGTTTGGGACAAGATCTGCGAGCTGCAAATTTGCGGAAGGCCTGGAGGAAGGCTTCAGCACTCATATCTGAAGTCACTTCTAAATGTACGCCTCTGGTTGTAGCACACGTAAAGAGACAAATGTAAGCTTTCACTGGAATCTTGTCTGGGTTGCCAGTGAGAAGTAAGGCTCCTGTGTAATCAACACCAGTGGTTTCAAAGGGACGAAGATGAACCACTCTTTCTTCAGGGAGCGGTGGAGGTCCTGGGTAAGGACATACTCTAGCATCGTACCTTTTACAGATTACACAGAATTTAATTATTGACTTGACTGTCTGACGACCTTGAGGAAGCCAGTACTTTTGTCTAAGGTCGGTGAGAGTATCTAACACTCCACCATGTAAAGTACCATATTGATGGTGATGTAAAACAAGAAGTTTAGTGATGATGTGGTGACGAGGTAGAAGAATTGGATTCTTTGTGTCCAGATCAATTTTTGCATGAAGCAAACGTCAGTAGTAGGGATGGCGCCTCATAGGGGATTTTTTTTTTGGGGGGGGGGGAAATCCTCTCTGGGAGCCATGGTTTTCAGGTCCAAAGGGAAAAAATCCTCTGTGGGAGCCATGGTTTTCAGGTCCAAAGGGAAAAAATCCTCTGTGGGAGCCATGGTTTTCAGGTCCAAAGGGAAAAAATCCTCTGTGGGAGCCAGGGTTTTCAGGTCCAAAGGGAAAAAAATTATCTGTGGGAGCCAGGGTTTTCAGGTTCCAAAATCCCGTGTGGGAGCCATGGTTTTCAGGTCCAAAGGGAAAAAATCCTCTGTGGGAACCATGGTTTTCAGGTCCAAAGGGAAAAAATCCTCTGTGGGAGCCATGGTTTTCAGGTCCAAAATCCCGTGTGGGAGCCAGGGTTTTCAGGTTCCAAAATCCCCTGTGGACTGCCATGGTTTTCAGGCAAATTTGGGGAGTCACAGATTTGGGATTAAGGATTTCTTATGAGTGAGTAATTTCCGAGATTTTAGAAGTATGGAATTCTTATGAGAAAAATAATTTCCGAGACTTAGAAGTTTGTTAAGGTCTTATGGGAGAAATAGCAATCTGTCGCCTCACCTGTGTTTACTTTAGACGTCAGCCAGATGCGGCCTTCAGGTCACCTCGGTAATCGTATCTTATCTTCTCCATAATAATATCTGGACCGTCCCTCTCTCTCTCTCTCTCTCTCTCTCTCCTCCTATTTCCTTACAGCTATTTTCAGAGTTTCAAATATTCATAGAAGTTTATTTATATGTTTATGACCGAATTTGTAAAAGGACCATTTTCAGAGAATATTGTCTTAGATGTTTTGTTAAGGAAAACAGACAACTTATCCATAACATTTAGTTTTATATGCATTTACGGCTATTTCACCTGTAAAGACCAAAATTAGTCAGAGACAGTTTTAAGCTCATATTTCATCAGAGTCCAATTATCAACAGAAATTCGCCAGAGTCTACTTTGAGAGCAAAATTCGTCAGAGACAGTTTTAAGCTCATATTTCATCAGAGTCCAATTGTCAACAGAAATTCGCCAGAGTCTACTTTGAGAGCAAAATTCGTCAGAGACAGTTTTAAGCTCATATTTCATCAGAGTCCAATTATCAACAGAAATTCGCCAGAGTCTACTTTCAGAGCAAAATTCGTCAGAGACAGTTTTAAGCTCATATTTCATCAGAGTCCAATTATCAACAGAAATTCGCCAGAGTCTACTTTGACAGCAAAATTAGTCAGAGACAGTTTTAAGCTCATATTTCATCAGAGTCCAATTATCAACAGAAATTCGCCAGAGTCTACTTTGAGAGCAAAATTCGTCAGAGACAGTTTTAAGCTCATATTTCATCAGAGTCCAATTATCAACAGAAATTCGCCAGAGTCTACTTTGAGAGCAAAATTCGTCAGAGACAGTTTTAAGCTCATATTTCATCAGAGTCCAATTATCAACAGAAATTCGCCAGAGTCTACTTTGAGAGCAAAATTCGTCAGATACAGTTTTAAGCTCATATTTCATCAGAGTCCAATTATCAACAGAAATTCGCCAGAGTCTACTTTGAGAGCAAAATTAGTCAGAGACAGTTTTAAGCTCATATTTCATCAGAGTCCAATTATCAACAGAAATTCGCCAGAGTATACTTTGAGAGCAAATTTCATCAGTGTCCTGTAATCTGAAAATTTGACAGAGTCCATTTTATACCCAATTTTCGTCAGAGTCCAGTTTATGCTCAAATTCGCCAGTCTACTTTAATAGCAAAATTCATCAGAGTCCAGTTCTTGATCAAAATTAATCAGAGTTCCAATTGAAGACTCAAATTTGGCAGAGACCACATTTTCGCTACTAGCAGTCCAATCCCCCTGAAATTTTAAGCAGTCATATTTCAGACGTAGTAAATAAGATCAAGTCAGTTACTGAGCTCCAGCTCTTGTCCCCCTGTATTTGCATATTTTCACTATATTCACCTGTGTTCTTCACATTTTTTCCATGTTTTCTGTGTTCGTTCCATGTTCTACAAATGTTCACAGCATGCTCAGTTCAAATTTTTTCACCTGTTTTTCTCATTTTTTCTGTTTTCTACCATTTTTTCCCGTATGTTCACTATGTTCTTTGTCATGTTTTCATGCACATCATATGTTCTCTGTATAACTTTTATACTCAATATTCATGTTCTCAATGTTCATAGCTTGTTCTTCACATGTTCAGTGTTCATTCTTTGTATTCCCTATGTTCCTTATCATGTCTTCATATTCTCTATAAGTTCTTATTCCCTGCATGATCACTCTATTCATCAACTTTTTCTTACATGTTTTCTGTGTTCCCCGTATGTTCACTATGTTCTTTGTCATGTTTTCATGTACATCATATGTTCTCTGTATAACTTTTATACTCAATATTCATGTTCTCAATGTTCTTAGCTTGTTCTTCACATGTTCAGTGTTCATTCTTTGTATTCCCTATGTTCCTTATCATGTCTTCATATTCTCTATAAGTTCTTATTCCCTGCATGATCACTCTATTCATCAACTTTTTCTTACATGTTTTCTGTGTTCCCCATATGTTCACTATGTTCTTTGTCATGTTTTCATGTACATCATATGTTCTCCGTATAACTTTTATACTCAATATGCATGTTCTCTATATTCAGCTGTGTTCTTCACATTTTTTCCATGTTTTCTGTGTTCATTCCATGTTCTAAAAATGTTCACAGCATGCTCAGATCAATTCTTTTCACCTGTTTTTCTAATTTTTTCTGTTTTCAACCGTTTTCCCCATATGTTCACTATGTTCTTTGTCATGTTTTCATGTACATCATATGTTCTCTGTATAACTTTTATACTCATTATTCATGTTCTCAATGTTCTTAGCTTGTTCTTCACATGTTCAGTGTTCATTCTTTGTATTCCCTATGTTCCTTATCATGTCTTCATATTCTCTATAAGTTCATATTCCCTGCATGTTCACTCTATTCATCAACTTTTTCTTACATGTTTTCTGTGTTCACCGTATGTTCACTGTGTTAATTCCCCTACTTAACCTCAATTTTTTATGTTCTTTGTTTCTTTAAACCAATTTGTTTCTTCCATTCACTAACTAGACCTTTGTCAAATAATATTATACTGCATTACAGTTCCCTCAACAATTTTAGTCACCAAGTTTTTATTTGCAAAACTATGTCAAAGTAATTCTCGTAGTCAACTTAATAGTTCTACCAACCCCGTTCTTAAACAAATCTACACTTTATTCAGTTCCAAATTTACAAAGACAAACCTTTCTTGTAACTTCTTAACTAAAAATCTTTCGCCAATCAACTAAAACATAGTCACTTTCCTCTTTTCTCAACTAAACTTATTATCCATTCAACCAAAAAATAGTCAAAGGAATCTTTCCAACACTGTTCATAACTTCACTTATTCCCTAGTCATCAGAAAATAACCGTGTTCTTCATGTTTCATTGTCATGTCATAACTAAAATTATCCATCAATCAACAGAAAAAGTCATATTCATCATCATTGTTCCTAACTAAAATTATGTTTTCGTCAAGTAAGAAAATATAGTCAAAGATATCTATCATCGTCATTCTTAACTGACATTTATACTTTGTGGAGCACTAAAATAGTCACTGTCGTCATATTTTTTTTCTTTGTCTTTCCTCAACTAAAATAGTCAAATGTAACTTTTTCAGCACTTTCGTAAAAATTATATGTCGTTAAGTAAGAAAAATAGTCAAAGGTGCTCTCCGTAACACCAAAGTTACTCTTCGAGATAACAAAAGACACTCTCAAACACTCAAAAAATTTACTCGTATCCTCAAAGTTATTCTCAGAGTCATCAAAAAGTTAATCTCAGTCATCAAAATGCTATTCTCTAAGTAGCCTTTCATTCATCAGAGAAACTTTCTAAGACATCTTCGTTCATTAAAGTTAATCTCAGAGGCATAAAAGTTATTCTCAGAGCTATCAAACTTGTTCTCGATGCCATCAAAAAGTATTTTCTCGTTCATCAATGTTAATCTCAGAGTTAACAAAGGTAATCTCTAACTCACTTTCGTTCAACATATTAATTCTCTAAGTCCTCAAAGTTATTCTCTAAGACAACAAAGGTATTCTCTAAGACAACAAAGTCTTTCTCAGAGCTATCAAACTTGTTCTCAAAGACATCAAAGTTGTTTCAAAGACATCAAAGTTAATCTCAGAGTTATCCAAAGATATTCTCATGTCCACAAAAGTTATTCTCAGAGCTATCAAAGTTAATCTCAGACATCTTCGTTCATAAAAATTATTCTCAGAGACATCTAAAGTTATTCTCTAAGACATCAAAGTTATTCTAAGAGCTATCAAAAGTTATTCTCAGTCATGATATGTTATTCTCTAAGTAACCTTTCGTTCATCAGAGACATTCTCTAAGTCTTCAAAGTTATTCTCTAAGAAACAAAAGTTATTCCAAGAGACATCAAAAGTTAATCTAAGACATCATCTTTCATCAAAGTTAATTTAGAGACCTCTAAAGTTATTATGTAAGACATAAAAGTTATTCTCAGAGTCATCAAAGTTGTTCTCTAAGACATCTTTGTTCATCAAACTTATTCTCGATGCCATCAAAAAAGTATTTTCTCGTTCATCAAAGTTAATCTCAGAGTTAACAAAGGTAATCTCTAACTCACTTTCGTTCAACATATTAATTCGCTAAGTCCTCAAAGTTATTCTCTAAGACAACAAAGTCTTTCTCAGAGCTATCAAACTTGTTCTCAAAGTCATCAAAGTTAATCTTGCTCATCAAAGTTGTTCTCTAAGACATCAAAGTTAATCTCAGAGTTATCCAAAGATATTCTTGCTCATCAAAGTTGTTCTCTAAGACATAAAAGTTATTCTCAGAGTCATCAAAAGTTGTTCTCTAAGACATCAATGTTGCTATCTAAGACATCAAAGATGTTCTCTAAATCATAAAAGTTAATCTTTAAGTCACCTTCGTTCATTAGAGAAACTTTCCAATCCATCTTCGTTGACCAAAGTTATTCTCAGAGTCATCAAAGCGATCTCTAATTCACCTTCGTTCTCCAAAAGTTGTTCTCTAAGACACCTTCGTTCATCCTTCTTCCATCATGTTATTCTTTAAGACATCTTCAGTCATAAAATTTCTCTCCAAAATGTAACTAGTTCAGCTTTTCATGCCAAACCTGCACTTCTGTTAAAACATATTTTCTTAGTTGCTTTACCCTAAAACTGTTCTCTGAACTACACTGATCAAACCTACGTAACCTATCCTCTCCACCCAATGTTACTTAGTTAACTTAACCTTCATACCCTAACTTAACTTACCTACATTACCTAACTTAACCTGCATAACCTAACCTGCTTAACTTACCTTACCTAACTTACCTGACTTAACCTAACTTATCCTGCTTAACCTAACTTACCTACATTTACCTAACTTAACCTGCCTAACCTAACTTTACATACCCTAACTTAACTTACCTACATTACCTAACTTAGCCTGCATAACCTAACCTGCTTAACTTAACTTACCTTACCTTACCTAACTTACATAATTTAACCTAACTTACCTTACCTTACCTAACTTAACCTGCTTAACCTAACTTATTTAACTTATCTTACCTATCCTAACGTAACCTAACTTGCTTTACCTAACTTAATCTTACATTCCCAAACTGATGTATCCTAAATTATCTAGTCAAACCAGACATGATCTAACTTACATAAGTATTCATTCTTGTCTTTTGTGTTTCGTCAATCATTGTCTCATATTCATTTACTCATTTCATTAGTTAATTTCTCAAATGGTCACTTATGCATTTCAAGTGCTATTTGTTAGAGATTGGATATTTAAGCATTTCAAAGAATTTTTGTTATATATGGGCATTTACTCATTTCAAGGGATAATTTCTCAAATGGACGTTTTTGCATTTCAAGTGTTATTTGTTTAAGATTGGGTGTTTAACCATTTCAAAGGATTTTTGTTATATATGGGAAACTTACTCGTTTCAAGGGCTAATTTCTCAAATGGTCATTTTTGCAGATCAAGGGTTATTTGTTAAAGTTCATCAAGTTGCTCATAAGTTGTATTTATTATGTTTGTTATCATTTATTCTTATTCCCCAACCCCTTAACCTAACCTCTTGTAATCGTAGTGTATTTGGTAGGTTCTATCATATGTTCTTATTCCTCAACCCTTTAACCTAACCTCTTGTAATCGTAGTGTATTTGGTAGGTTCTATCATATGTTCTTATTCCCCAACCCTTTAACCTAACCTTTCAGATGTAGTTTTTGTGTTTTTGACGTATTTGCTCTCTTGTTTTTCTCAATTTCAAGTCTTAGTAGATCTGATTCTTTTCTATTGTAATTTTTTTTATTATTACTAAGATAAAGAATGAACTTATATGTGAAAACAAAGTAAAAGAAGGAAAGAAGGTTAAGTGGGATGGTGGGTTTGGGTAAAAATATACAAAAAGGAGAAACAAAACTACATCTGAAAGGTTAGGTTAAAGGGTTGGGGAATATGAACATATGATAGAACCTACCAAATTCACTACGATTACAAGAGGTTAGGTTAAAGGGTTGGGGAATAAGAACATATGATAGAACCTACCAAATACACTACGATTACAAGAGGTTAGGTTAAGGGGTTGGGGAATAAGAATAAATGATAACAAACATAATAAATACAACTTATGAGCAACTTGATGAACTTTAACAAATAACCCTTGATCTGCAAAAATGACCATTTGAGAAATTAGCCCTTGAAACGAGTAAGTTTCCCATATATAACAAAAATCCTTTGAAATGGTTAAACACCCAATCTTAAACAAATAACACTTGAAATGCAAAAACGTCCATTTGAGAAATTATCCCTTGAAATGAGTAAATGCCCATATAAACAAAAATTCTTTGAAATGCTTAAATATCCAATCTCTAACAAATAGCACTTGAAATGCATAAGTGACCATTTGAGAAATTTACTAATGAAATGAGTAAATGAATATGAGACAATGATTGACGAAACACAAAAGACAAGAATGAATACTTATGTAAGTTAGATCATGTCTGGTTTGACTAGATAAGTTAGGATACATCAGTTTGGGAATGTAAGATTAAGTTAGGTAAAGCAAGTTAGGTTACGTTAGGATAGGTAAGATAAGTTAAATAAGTTAGGTTAAGCAGGTTAAGTTAGGTAAGGTAAGGTAAGTTAGGTTAAATTATGTAAGTTAGGTAAGGTAAGGTAAGTTAAGTTAAGCAGGTTAGGTTATGCAGGCTAAGTTGGGTAATGTAGGTAAGTTAAGTTAGGGTATGTAAAGTTAGATTAGGCAGGTTAAGTTAGGTAAATGTAGGTAAGTTAGGTTAAGCAGGATAAGTTAGGTTAAGTCAGGTAAGTTAGGTAAGATAGGTAAGGTAAGTTAAGCAGGTTAGGTTATGCAGGTTAAGTTAGGTAATGTAGGTAAGTTAAGTTAGGGTATGAAGGTTAAGTTAACTAAGTAACATTGGGTGGAGAGGATAGGTTACGTAGGTTTGATCAGTGTAGTTCAGAGAACAGTTTTAGGGTAAAGCAACTAAGAAAATATGTTTTAACAGAAGTGCAGGTTTGGCATGAAAAGCTGAACTAGTTACATTTTGGAGAGAAATTTTATGACTGAAGATGTCTTAAAGAATAACATGATGGAAGAAGGAGAGTTTCTTTGATGAACGAAGGTGTCTTAGAGAACAACTTTTGGAGAACGAAGG
Source organism: Procambarus clarkii (assembly GCF_040958095.1). Taxonomy (NCBI): domain Eukaryota; kingdom Metazoa; phylum Arthropoda; class Malacostraca; order Decapoda; family Cambaridae; genus Procambarus; species Procambarus clarkii. The sequence continues at coordinate 8,303,351 of NC_091230.1, read as the reverse complement.
TGAATTAGAGATCGCTTTGATGACTCTGAGAATAACTTTGGTCAACGAAGATGGATTGGAAAGTTTCTCTAATGAACGAAGGTGACTTAAAGATTAACTTTTATGATTTAGAGAACATCTTTGATGTCTTAGATAGCAACATTGATGTCTTAGAGAACAACTTTTGATGACTCTGAGAATAACTTTTATGTCTTAGAGAACAACTTTGATGAGCAAGAATATCTTTGGATAACTCTGAGATTAACTTTGATGTCTTAGAGAACAACTTTGATGAGCAAGATTAACTTTGATGACTTTGAGAACAAGTTTGATAGCTCTGAGAAAGACTTTGTTGTCTTAGAGAATAACTTTGAGGACTTAGCGAATTAATATGTTGAACGAAAGTGAGTTAGAGATTACCTTTGTTAACTCTGAGATTAACTTTGATGAACGAGAAAATACTTTTTTGATGGCATCGAGAATAAGTTTGATGAACAAAGATGTCTTAGAGAACAACTTTGATGACTCTGAGAATAACTTTTATGTCTTACATAATAACTTTAGAGGTCTCTAAATTAACTTTGATGAAAGATGATGTCTTAGATTAACTTTTGATGTCTCTTGGAATAACTTTTGTTTCTTAGAGAATAACTTTGAAGACTTAGAGAATGTCTCTGATGAACGAAAGGTTACTTAGAGAATAACATATCATGACTGAGAATAACTTTTGATAGCTCTTAGAATAACTTTGATGTCTTAGAGAATAACTTTAGATGTCTCTGAGAATAATTTTTATGAACGAAGATGTCTGAGATTAACTTTGATAGCTCTGAGAATAACTTTTGTGGACATGAGAATATCTTTGGATAACTCTGAGATTAACTTTGATGTCTTTGAAACAACTTTGATGTCTTTGAGAACAAGTTTGATAGCTCTGAGAAAGACTTTGTTGTCTTAGAGAATACCTTTGTTGTCTTAGAGAATAACTTTGAGGACTTAGAGAATTAATATGTTGAACGAAAGTGAGTTAGAGATTACCTTTGTTAACTCTGAGATTAACATTGATGAACGAGAAAATACTTTTTGATGGCATCGAAAACAAGTTTGATAGCTCTGAGAATAACTTTTATGCCTCTGAGATTAACTTTAATGAACGAAGATGTCTTAGAAAGTTTCTCTGATGAATGAAAGGCTACTTAGAGAATAGCATTTTGATGACTGAGATTAACTTTTTGATGACTCTGAGAATAACTTTGAGGATACGAGTAAATTTTTTGAGTGTTTGAGAGTGTCTTTTGTTATCTCGAAGAGTAACTTTGGTGTTACGGAGAGCACCTTTGACTATTTTTCTTACTTAACGACATATAATTTTTACGAAAGTGCTGAAAAAGTTACATTTGACTATTTTTCTTACTTAGCGGCATATAATTTTAGTTATGAAAGTGTTGAAAAAGTTACATTTGACAATTTTAGTTGAGGAAAGACAAAGAAAAAAATATGACGACAGTGACTATTTTAGTGCTCCACAAAGTATAAATGTCAGTTAAGAATGACGATGATAGATATCTTTGACTATATTTTCTTACTTGACGAAAACATAATTTTAGTTAGGAACAATGATGATGAATATGACTTTTTCTGTTGATTGATGGATAATTTTAGTTATGATATGACAATGAAACATGAAGAACACGGTTATTTTCTGATGACTAGGGAATAAGTAAAGTTATGAACAGTGTTGGAAAGATTCCTTTGACTATTTTTTGGTTGAATGGATAATAAGTTTAGTTGAGAAAAGAAGAAAGTGACTATGTTTTAGTTGATTGGCGAAAGATTTTTAGTTAAGAAGTTACAAGAAAGGTTTGTCTTTGTAAATTTGGAACTGAATAAAGTGTAGATTTGTTTAAGAACGGGGTTGGTAGAACTATTAAGTTGACTACGAGAATTACTTTGACATAGTTTTGCAAATAAAAACTTGGTGACTAAAATTGTTGAGGGAACTGTAATGCAGTATAATATTATTTGACAAAGAACTAGTTAGTGAATGGAAGAAACAAATTGGTTTAAAGAAACAAAGAACATAAAAAATTGAGGTTAAGTAGGGGAATTAACACAGTGAACATACGGTGAACACAGAAAACATGTAAGAAAAAGTTGATGAATAGAGTGAACATGCAGGGAATATGAACTTATAGAGAATATGAAGACATGATAAGGAACATAGGGAATACAAAGAATGAACACTGAACATGTGAAGAACAAGCTAAGAACATTGAGAACATGAATAATGAGTATAAAAGTTATATAGAGAACATATGATGTACATGAAAACATGACAAAGAACATAGTGAACATATGGGGAAAACGGTTGAAAACAGAAAAAATGAGAAAAACAGGTGAAAAGAATTGATCTGAGCATGCTGTGAACATTTTTAGAACATGGAATGATCACAGAAAACATGGAAAAAATGTGAAGAACACAGCTGAATATAGGGAACATGAATATTGAGTATAAAAGTTATACAGAGAACATATGATGTACATGAAAACATGACAAAGAACATAGTGAACATACGGGGAACACAGAAAGCATGTAAGAAAAAGTTGATGAATAGAGTGATCATGCAGGGAATAAGAACTTATAGAGAATATGAAGACATGATAAGGAACATAGGGAATACAAAGAATGAACACTGAACATGTGAAGAACAAGCTAAGAACATTGAGAACATGAATATTGAGTATAAAAGTTATACAGAGAACATATGATGTACATGAAAACATGACAAAGAACATAGTGAACATACGGGGAACACAGAAAACATGTAAGAAAAAGTTGATGAATAGAGTGATCATACAGGGAATAAGAACTTATAGAGAATATGAAGACATGATAAGGAACATAGGGAATACAAAGAATGAACACTGAACATGTGAAGAACAAGCTATGAACATTGAGAACATGAATATTGAGTATAAAAGTTATACAGAGAACATATGATGTGCATGAAAACATGACAAAGAACATAGTGAACATACGGGAAAAAATGGTAGAAAACAGAAAAAATGAGAAAAAAGGTGAAAAAATTTGAACTGAGCATGCTGTGAACATTTGTAGAACATGGAATGAACACAGAAAACATGGAAAAAATGTGAAGAACACAGGTGAATATAGTAAAAATATGCAAATACAGGGGGACAAGAGCTGGAGCTCAGTAACTGACTTGATCTTATTTACTACGTCTGAAATATGACTGCTTAAAATTTCAGGGGGATTGGACTGCTAGTAGCGAAAATGTGGTCTCTGCCAAAAGGTGGGTCTTCAATTGGAACTCTGATTAATTTTGATCAAGAACTGGACTCTGATGAATTTTGCTATTAAAGTAGACTCTGGCGAATTTGAGCATAAACTGGACTCTGACGAAAATTGGATATAAAATGGACTCTGTCAAATTTTCACAGATTACAGGACACTGATGAAATTTGCTCTCAAAGTATACTCTGGCGAATTTCTGTTGATAATTGGATTCAGATGAAATATGAGCTTAAAACTGTCTCTGACGAATTTTGCTCTCAAAGTAGACTCTGGCGAATTTCTGTTGATAATTGGACTCTGATGAAATATGAGCTTAAAACTGTCTCTGACTAATTTTGCTCTCAAAGTAGACTCTGGCGAATTTCTGTTGATAATTGGACTCTGATGAAATATGAGCTTAAAACTGTCTCTGACGAATTTTGCTCTCAAAGTAGACTCTGGCGAATTTCTGTTGATAATTGGACTCTGATGAAATATGAGCTTAAAACTGTCTCTGACTAATTTTGCTCTCAAAGTAGACTCTGGCGAATTTCTGTTGATAATTGGACTCTGATGAAATATGAGCTTAAAACTGTCTCTGACGAATTTTGCTCTCAAAGTAGACTCTGGCGAATTTCTGTTGATAATTGGACTCTGATGAAATATGAGCTTAAAACTGTCTCTGACTAATTTTGCTGTCAAAGTAGACTCTGGCGAATTTCTGTTGATAATTGGACTCTGATGAAATATGAGCTTAAAACTGTCTCTGACGAATTTTGCTCTGAAAGTAGACTCTGGCGAATTTCTGTTGATAATTGGACTCTGATGAAATATGAGCTTAAAACTGTCTCTGACGAATTTTGCTCTGAAAGTAGACTCTGGCGAATTTCTGTTGATAATTGGACTCTGATGAAATATGAGCTTAAAACTGTCTCTGACGAATTTTGCTCTCAAAGTAGACTCTGGCGAATTTCTGTTGATAATTGGACTCTGATGAAATATGAGCTTAAAACTGTCTCTGACTAATTTTGGTCTTTACAGGTGAAATAGCCGTAAATGGATATAAAACTAAATGTTATGGATAAGTTGTCTGTTTTCCTTAACAAAACATCTAAGACAATATTCTCTGAAAATGGTCCTTTTACAAATTCGGTCATAAACATATAAATAAACTTCTATGATTATTTGAAACTCTGAAAATAGCTGTAAGGAAATAGGAGGAGAGAGAGAGAGAGAGAGAGAGAGAGAGGGACGGTCCAGATATTATTATGGAGAAGATAAGATACGATTACCGAGGTGACCTGAAGGCCGCCTCTGGCTGACGTCTAAAGTAAACACAGGTGAGGCGACAGATTGCTATTTCTTCCATAAGACCTTAACAAACTTCTAAGTCTCGGAAATTATTTTTCTCATAAGAATTCCATACTTCTAAAATCTCGGAAATTACTCACTCATAAGAAATCCTTAATCCCAAATCTGTGACTCCCCAAATTTGCCTGAAAACCATGGCAGTCCACAGGGGATTTTGGAACCTGAAAACCCTGGCTCCCACACGGGATTATGGACCTGAAAACCATGGCTCCCACAGAGGATTTTTTCCCCTTGGACCTGAAAACCATGGCTCCCACAGAGGATTTTTTCCCTTTGGACCTGAAAACCATGGCTCCCACAGAGGATTTTTTCCCTTTGGACCTGAAAACCATGGCTCCCACACGGGATTTTGGAACCTGAAAACCCTGGCTCCCACAGAGGATTTTTTCCCTTTGGACCTGAAAACCCTGGCTCCCACAGAGGATTTTTTCCCTTTGGACCTGAAAACCATGGCTCCCACAGAGGATTTTTTCCCTTTGGACCTGAAAACCATGGCTCCCACAGAGGATTTTTTCCCTTTGGACCTGAAAACCATGGCTCCCACAGAGGATTTTTCCCCCCCCCCAAAAAAAAAAAATCCCCTGTGAGGCGCCATCCCTACTACTACTTTAACCTAACCTTTCAGATGTAGTTTATTGTGTTTTTGACGTATTTGCTCTCTTGTTTTTCTCAATTTCAAGTCTTAGTAGATCTGATTCCTTACTATTGTAATTTTTTTTATTATTACTAAGATAAAGAATGAACTTATATGTGAAAACAAAGTAAAAGAAGGAAAGAAGGTTAAGTGGGATGGTGGGTTTGGGTAAAAATATACAAAAAGGAGAAACAAAACTACATCTGAAAGGTTAGGTTAAAGGGTTGGGGAATAAGAACATATGATAGAACATACCAAATACACTACGATTACAAGAGGTTAGGTTAAGGGGTTGGGGAATAAGAATAAATGATAACAAACATAATAAATACAACTTATGAGCAACTTGATGAACTTTAACAAATAACCCTTGATCTGCTAAAATGACCATTTGAGAAATTAGCCCTTGAAACGAGTAAGTTTCCCACATATAACAAAAATCCTTTGAAATGGTTAAACACCCAATCTTAAACAAATAACACTTGAAATGCAAAAACGTCCATTTGAGAAATTATCCCTTGAAATGAGTAAATGCCCATATAAACAAAAATTCTTTGAAATGCTTAAATATCCAATCTCTAACAAATAGCACTTGAAATGCATAAGTGACCATTTGAGAAATTAACTAATGAAATGAGTAAATCAATATGAGACAATGATTGACGAAACACAAAAGACAAGAATGAATTCTTATGTAAGTTAGATCATGTCTGGTTTGACTAGATAAGATAGGATACATCAGTTTGGGAATGTAAGATTAAGTTAGGTAAAGCAAGTTAGGTTACGTTAGGATAGGTAAGATAAGTTAAATAAGTTAGGTTAAGCAGGTTAAGTTAGGTAAGGTAAGGTAAGTTAGGTTAAATTATGTAAGTTAGGTAAGGTAAGGTAAGTTAAGTTAAGCAGGTTAGGTTATGCAGGCTAAGTTAGGTAATGTAGGTAAGTTAAGTTAGGGTATGTAAAGTTAGGTTAGGCAGGTTAAGTTAGGTAAATGTAGGTAAGTTAGGTTAAGCAGGATAAGTTAGGTTAAGTCAGGTAAGTTAGGTAAGATAGGTAAGGTAAGTTAAGTTAAGCAGGTTAGGTTATGCAGGTTAAGTTAGGTAATGTAGGTAAGTTAAGTTAGGGTATGAAGGTTAAGTTAACTAAGTAACATTGGGTGGAGAGGATAGGTTACGTAGGTTTGATCAGTGTAGTTCAGAGAACAGTTTTAGGGTAAAGCAACTAAGAAAATATGTTTTAACAGAAGTGCAGGTTTGGCATGAAAAGCTGAACTAGTTACATTTTGGAGAGAAATTTTATGACTGAAGATGTCTTAAAGAATAACATGATGGAAGAAGGAGAGTTTCTTTGATGAACGAAGGTGTCTTAGAGAACAACTTTTGGAGAACGAAGGTGAATTAGAGATCGCTTTGATGACTCTGAGAATAACTTTGGTCAACGAAGATGGATTGGAAAGTTTCTCTAATGAACGAAGGTGACTTAAAGATTAACTTTTATGATTTAGAGAACATCTTTGATGTCTTAGATAGCAACATTGATGTCTTAGAGAACAACTTTTGATGACTCTGAGAATAACTTTTATGTCTTAGAGAACAACTTTGATGAGCAAGAATATCTTTGGATAACTCTGAGATTAACTTTGATGTCTTAGAGAACAACTTTGATGAGCAAGATTAACTTTGATGACTTTGAGAACAAGTTTGATAGCTCTGAGAAAGACTTTGTTGTCTTAGAGAATAACTTTGAGGACTTAGCGAATTAATATGTTGAACGAAAGTGAGTTAGAGATTACCTTTGTTAACTCTGAGATTAACTTTGATGAACGAGAAAATACTTTTTTGATGGCATCGAGAATAAGTTTGATGAACAAAGATGTCTTAGAGAACAACTTTGATGACTCTGAGAATAACTTTTATGTCTTACATAATAACTTTAGAGGTCTCTAAATTAACTTTGATGAAAGATGATGTCTTAGATTAACTTTTGATGTCTCTTGGAATAACTTTTGTTTCCTAGAGAATAACTTTGAAGACTTAGAGAATGTCTCTGATGAACGAAAGGTTACTTAGAGAATAACATATCATGACTGAGAATAACTTTTGATAGCTCTTAGAATAACTTTGATGTCTTAGAGAATAACTTTAGATGTCTCTGAGAATAATTTTTATGAACGAAGATGTCTGAGATTAACTTTGATAGCTCTGAGAATAACTTTTGTGGACATGAGAATATCTTTGGATAACTCTGAGATTAACTTTGATGTCTTTGAAACAACTTTGATGTCTTTGAGAACAAGTTTGATAGCTCTGAGAAAGACTTTGTTGTCTTAGAGAATACCTTTGTTGTCTTAGAGAATAACGTTGAGGACTTAGAGAATTAATATGTTGAACGAAAGTGAGTTAGAGATTACCTTTGTTAACTCTGAGATTAACATTGATGAACGAGAAAATACTTTTTGATGGCATAGAGAACAAGTTTGATAGCTCTGAGAATAACTTTTATGCCTCTGAGATTAACTTTAATGAACGAAGATGTCTTAGAAAGTTTCTCTGATGAATGAAAGGCTACTTAGAGAATAGCATTTTGATGACTGAGATTAACTTTTTGATGACTCTGAGAATAACTTTGAGGATACGAGTAAATTTTTTGAGTGTTTGAGAGTGTCTTTTGTTATCTCGAAGAGTAACTTTGGTGTTACGGAGAGCACCTTTGACTATTTTTCTTACTTAACGACATATAATTTTTACGAAAGTGCTGAAAAAGTTACATTTGACTATTTTTCTTACTTAGCGGCATATAATTTTAGTTATGAAAGTGTTGAAAAAGTTACATTTGACTATTTTAGTTGAGGAAAGACAAAGAAAAAAAATATGACGACAGTGACTATTTTAGTGCTCCACAAAGTATAAATGTCAGTTAAGAATGACGATGATAGATATCTTTGACTATATTTTCTTACTTGACGAAAACATAATTTTAGTTAGGAACAATGATGATGAATATGACTTTTTCTGTTGATTGATGGATAATTTTAGTTATGATATGACAATGAAACATGAAGAACACGGTTATTTTCTGATGACTAGGGAATAAGTGAAGTTATGAACAGTGTTGGAAAGATTCCTTTGACTATTTTTTGGTTGAATGGATAATAAGTTTAGTTGAGAAAAGAAGAAAGTGACTATGTTTTAGTTGATTGGCGAAAGATTTTTAGTTAAGAAGTTACAAGAAAGGTTTGTCTTTGTAAATTTGGAACTGAATAAAGTGTAGATTTGTTTAAGAACGGGGTTGGTAGAACTATTAAGTTGACTACGAGAATTACTTTGACATAGTTTTGCAAATAAAAACTTGGTGACTAAAATTGTTGAGGGAACTGTAATGCAGTATAATATTATTTGACAAAGAACTAGTTAGTGAATGGAAGAAACAAATTGGTTTAAAGAAACAAAGAACATAAAAAATTGAGGTTAAGTAGGGGAATTAACACAATGAACATACGGTGAACACAGAAAACATGTAAGAAAAAGTTGATGAATTGAGTGAACATGCAGGGAATATGAACTTATAGAGAATATGAAGACATGATAAGGAACATAGGGAATACAAAGAATGAACACTGAACATGTGAAGAACAAGCTAAGAACATTGAGAACATGAATAATGAGTATAAAAGTTATATAGAGAACATATGATGTACATGAAAACATGACAAAGAACATAGTGAACATATGGGGAAAACGGTTGAAAACAGAAAAAATGAGAAAAACAGGTGAAAAGAATTGATCTGAGCATGCTGTGAACATTTTTAGAACATGGAATGATCACAGAAAACATGGAAAAAATGTGAAGAACACAGCTGAATATAGAGAACATGAATATTGAGTATAAAAGTTATACAGAGAACATATGATGTACATGAAAACATGACAAAGAACATAGTGAACATACGGGGAACACAGAAAACATGTAAGAAAAAGTTGATGAATAGAGTGATCATGCAGGGAATAAGAACTTATAGAGAATATGAAGACATGATAAGGAACATAGGGAATACAAAGAATGCAACCCGTTCTCACACAAGACAGCACATATATGACTTAATGCTTAAAGTCAATATGTTGAATATGAATTAGTAAATATGTGATATATTCCTAGTTACTTTTTTTACCAAGGCCCAAACTCTTCCTCACGTACCAATTTACGTGTCACAGTACCCGTCCGTCAACATAGATAGCAGAATATTCGTGATTGGTTCAATTATAAGGAAAATTGTAGTTTTCAGGTCCCACATGGGTTGTGAAATTTACCTACTGTTGTCCATGCTCTTATAATATTACAGATCAGCTATATCTTATTGAAGGCTCGTAGTTTTGTTTTGAGAAATATTAGTTGTTCTTAGTAAATTATAATAAGCACTATAAATTATTACATAGAATAACAGTGCTTCACCAATCAATATTATATACCATAGTTTGGCTTTAAAAATCTTTAAAGAATGTTTTGTAGGAACGCTAACAGAAAACGATGTTACATTTGAATGTCTATGGGGTAAACTACTGCAAACAGGACGGTATTGTGTCTACTATACCAACTATAGCTAGGATGGGTATATTGTCACCTACCGCCTGTTAGGTGGGAAAGGGGTCCAATACCACCCACAGGATGGGTATGAGGGTCACATCCACCCACAGGATGAGTATGGGGATCACATCCACCCACAGGAAGGGTATGGGGTCCAATACCACCCACAGGATGAGTATGGCGTCCACTACAACCCACAGGATGGGTATGGGGCTCCAACCACCCATAGAATGGGTATGGGGCTCCAACCACAAATAAAATGGGTATAGGGTCCAATAACACCCACTGGATGTTTAAGGCGTCCATTGCCGCGCGTCGAGCTCGAAAACCGCAGCATTCATCTCAGAACCATGCCTATTTCACACAGATTCCTTAATAAACGTAAGAGTTTTATATGTCACAAGAAAGATAGAAATATAAGCTTCATTCTAAATACCTTACCATGGGCATATTTAAATTTAAAGCGAAGATACGTGTACTTTTATAATAGCCGAGCTTTAACCCCGGACAGATTGATCGACCGAGCAACTCTCTCTCAGAACAATGTTTATTTCACGTGAATTCGTTAATAAACATATATGTTTTATATGTCTCAAGAAAGGCAGACATATAAGCTTCACTTTAAACACTTTACCATAGACATATTTAAAGTTCTAATGAAGATACATGTATTTTAAAAATTACGGAGCTCCCACCCCGTACAGACTGAACGACAGAGCAACTCTCTCTCAGATCAATGTTTATTTCACGTAAATTCGTTAATAAACACAAATGTTTTATATGTCTTAAGCAAGATAGAAATAAGAGCTTCATTTTCAATACATTACAATAGACATATTTATAGCTCAAGTGAAGATACATATGTTTTTATAGTAGCGCTTAGTAGCTTGTCGGGCATGGAGTGCAGACGCCTACGCACTTGCCGATATATTGTATAATTATCAAAGATACGCTAATAAAGCCTAAAATCTTATATGCCTCCAGAAAGACCGAGATATGAACATTATTATGATTTCACCAAATGAAATATATCATGTTCGAGAACAAAGATATATCAATTTTAAATTAAGTTTCGACTCTTGCTCGGGCGAGAGAGAGGGAGCGACTCTCGCCCCATCTATTGGAGATTCTGTCCACTAAAGACCCAAAGCTACTCAAACCCTCCTAGCATTATTTAAGTAATGAAGTAATATGGTATATTTACTATAATGTGGGTGCTGAATGCAGAACATGAGAAAATATATATTTACTCCAAACTAATATAATTTTATTATGAAATAAGTAAATAAGTAGCATCAAAGGAAGTCGACGGTCCAAGCGTCAATGTTGTGGAACGACTTATCCAAGATATATCGTTGTTTGGAAAGTGTTTGTTGGCATATCCAGTTGTCGCACTTCTCTGCACAAATTATCACAAATTTAAATTATAATGTTAACAAGTAGAATACGTATTTTTTAATAAAATCTAACATAGCTAGCCAGAAAACATTTAACATTTATTAAAAAAATATATGTTTGGAAGTTAAATCGACTTCATAGGACAATAGTGTTGTTATATATACTCGTTATTCGTTGACATGCGTTCGCTACTTAAACTACCATGTACTGTACTTATGTGAAATCTCCCATGTCTCTTAGCTCATCTCACCGAACCCTACAGGCTCTGTGATATATTGCTTAATTAATTGAGATTCACAAATAAAGCTTATAATTGTATATGTTATCAAAAAGGCAGAGCTTATTTTAGTTCATTTATTATGCACCCCATACCCATCCTATGGGCGATAATGGAGTGTTACAGAGGCGCATAATGGGCTCAGGGACTGAGCCCCACAATTCATATAGCCAAGGAAGTTATAATCTTGATAAGCTAGTTACAAAAGTCAATGCACATTGTCACATCAACAATGGGCTCGAGACCGACCACAAGTACAGTTTATAATTTAAGCAACTGACATATATGGAGGGCTAGTGTCACAATTGATTTGTTTATCCTACACATAACCCCCTCTCCCCCATCCAATGGGCAGCGGTGGATAGGTTACAATCAAGTCGTTTTTTGCGTTTTATTCAGAGATTAGATCTTATTGGGTGAGGAAAGATATTCATATTTTAAAGAAGGCTTCTTGGCTGATGCTCTCCATTGATGGAAAATATACAACCTTTTGAAAATCAATGTTAGTTTGATCTAATATTGTAATTAACGCAGTTACCTGATGTTATTCTTCACCTATATCTTTTTCTGGTTAATCCCTATTTACATTATGCAGTTCAGGCTTCGTCGCCAGACTATAGTTTTTAGTTTAGTTAATTTATCACATAATGGGTTCAGGGACTGAACACACAATTTATTTATCTAAGCAAGTTACAATCTTGAGGAGCTAGCCACAAAATTCATAACACATCGTCACATCAACAACATGGGTTCGAGATCGACCACAAGTACAGTTTCTAAATTAAGCAAATGTCATAAGTGGAGAGCTAGTGTCACAATTGATATGTTTGTCCTGCACATTTCCACAGTGGTTTGCTTGGGTTCTTTTAATTATCTTAGATATCATTGAAGAGAACCTCCTAGGTACTATACTGTATATATGCTGGTAAGAAGTATAATTATCCTGAGAAATCGTGTAAATTATGTTGTACGAGTGCTTCCAGTTAAGTAACATAGTTCATTTGTGTGCGCGTGCTTGAAGAGGAAATGTTATCCCCCCCCCCCACCCCCCATTGTAAATATTTGTGGGTTTCAGACCATACGGCCACGGCTTACCCTCGCCGCGGTCGAGGGTAAGAACACCGGATGTATACCCAGTATTACAAGTAAACATTAGCAATAACAATTACGGAAAGTTCCTTCACCTATACATAGACAAGAGACTGAACTTCAGCACCCACATACAACACATAAGGGGATGCTCTGAGAGAGAGAGGGAGAGAGAGAGAGAGAGAGAGAGAGAGAGAGAGAGAGAGAGAGAGAGAGAGAGAGAGTAAGAGAGAGAGAGAGAGAGAGAGAGAGAGAGAGAGAGAGAGAGAGAGAGAGAGAGAGAGAGAGAGAGAGAGAGAGAGAGAGAGAGAGAGAGTAAGAGAGAGAGAGAGAGAGAGAGAGAGAGAGAGAGAGAGAGAGAGAGAGAGAGAGAGAGAGAGAGAGAGAGAGAGAGAGAGAGAGAGAGAGAGAGAGAGAGAGAGAGAGAGAGAGAGAGAGAGGGAGGGAGAGAGAGAGAGAGAGAGAGAGAGAGAGAGAGAGAGAGAGAGAGAGAGAGAGAGAGAGAGAGAGAGAGAGAGAGAGAGAGAGAGAGAGAGAGAGAGAGAGAGAGAGAGAGAGAGAGAGAGAGAGAGAGAGAGAGAGAGAGAGAGAGAGAGGGAGAGAGAGAGAGAAAGAGAGAGAGAGAGAGAGAGAGAGAGAGAGAGAGAGAGAGAGAGAGAGAGAGAGAGAGAGAGAGAAGAGAGAGAGAGAGAGAGAGGGGGGGGGGAGAGTAAAATTATCCACTGAGGTCTGATTAAGTCCTTTTGGGGACCTTAATCATTAGGACGTCCAATGATTAACGCAAAGTGAAGCGTATTCAGATGGTATATTGACAACATTCAGCATATCTCATAATGACCTAGTAGTACTTGGTGCACAAATACCTTTTGCATAGGAATCGCAAAACATAATTAAACACAACTGTACCGTACAGTATTATATATTTATTTCAGTTTGAACAATTTTTAACATGAACATTCCAACATTCATTTTAGCAAGTTCTCTCATAATGACGTGTGGGTTAGCAATGTCAAAGGCTGACTTAAGATCTAGGAAAGTGGTATATGACCTATCAGTATGCAGGGTGAGGAATGTGGTAATACAGTGATGTACACTCTTTCCATGCATAAAGCCATATATCTGGGGAGACAACATATTAATAATTTTGTAAAGGAGACGGTTGAGAACCATCTTCTCAAGACACTTATAGAGACAACTAGTGAGGGAGACTGGGCATAAAGCACTCGGCTGGTGAGGTTTAGGAATGGGAATAATAACACTGTTGGTCCATGACTTAGGAAGCTCCCCAGTTACATAGCTCATATTATACAATTGAAGAAAGGTATTCCTTGGAACTAGCAGAAGCATAAGCAGTATGCCGTAAGTAACTCCATCCTCCCCGGGTGATGTAGCTTTGCCTTTATGTAGAGCAGAATCTAGTTTGTATTCAGTAAAAAGCATGTCACAGTCATCCTCTTGATGAAGCATGAAGTCAAGGAGCCTTGCCCTATCAGTATATCTATCATTTAATTCATTCTGTGAGGGTAGAGGAAGACTGTCAAAGCTGGAAGTCGTGGCCCAAGCATCAACAAGCTCATTTGCTCTGTGCAGAGGATTAGGGTACGAGATCTCTGCAGCATTTTTCCCTTTGATCTTGTTGATATCCTTCCATGCCCGACTTAGTGGCGTGTGAGAATTGAGACCACGGACAAAAGTTTCCCAGTCTGTCTGCCTCAGCTCCACCATACTCAGCTCCACCTCTGGCCTTAGCCAGAGCCGCTTGAAAGAGCCGAAGCATTTCAGCAGTGCGGGTCCTTCTACAAGCTAGTCCAATTATTCTGGCAGTGCGTTTTAGTGCATGCAATTTAGAATCATTATAATAAGCATAAGTGCTATGACCAGTGTAATTTGGGTTACGTGGCCTGGACGATGAATCAAGTGATTCTATAAACTGTTCGATAGTACCTGTGATCTCATTGTTAAAATCTTCAACTGATGAAGGCTCAGATGAACTGCACCAATCTGACACATGAGCAACAAGATTGTCTCGTTGATCGATGGGCACAGCCAGCCTCTTCCGCTTGAACACTCCACCAGGGAGGATAGAGCTTCCAATGCTTACAGTGGCTAATATGGCCAGATGATCAGACGCCATATCTGGCACTATTGACGAGGCGCACACGGTGTGGGAGACGTTGACACCGAGTCATAGATCAAGAATACCTCCGTAGATATGCGTTGGTTCAAGGTCACCCACAATCTGTGCATCATCGTGACTACCTAATAGTGACACCAGTTGGTTGCCGTTACGATTACTGAACTGCGAATTACCAATATTCCTATGTCTAGCGTTATAATCACCTTTAATGATGGTAGGCTCAGTCTGAATACAGACAGGAAGGTCAGCATAATTCGTTATAATCACCTATAATGATGGTAGGCTCAGTCTGAATACAGATAGGAAGGTCAGCATAATTCGTTATAATCACCTATAATGATGGTAGGCTCAGTCTGAATACAGACAGGAAGGTCAGCATAATTCGTTATAATCACCTATAATGATGGTAGGCTCAGTCTGAATACAGATAGGAAGGTCAGCATAATTCGTTATAATCACCTATAATGATGGTAGGCTCAGTCTGAATACAGATAGGAAGGTCAGCATAATTCGTTATAATCACCTATAATGATGGTAGGCTCAGTCTGAATACAGATAGGAAGGTCAGCATAATTCGTTATAATCACCTATAATGATGGTAGGCTCAGTCTGAATACAGATAGGAAGGTCAGCATAATTAAAGTTACAAGGAGTTGATTATTTAGTACTTAGTTGTTTTTCTCTTTAACTGGATGATAGAGGGGGGAGTCTTTAACGTGATTGGGAATACATACATACACACATGCATACATACATACATACATACATACATACATACATACATACATACATACATACATACATACATACATACATACATACATGCATACATACATACATACATACATAC
This sequence comes from Procambarus clarkii, assembly GCF_040958095.1. Lineage (NCBI taxonomy): Eukaryota > Metazoa > Arthropoda > Malacostraca > Decapoda > Cambaridae > Procambarus > Procambarus clarkii. The sequence goes on along the minus strand of NC_091230.1, from coordinate 8,287,743 downwards.
ATACATACATACATACATACATACATACATACATACATACATACATGCGTGCGTACATACATACATATATACATACATACATACATGCGTACATACATGCGTACATACATGCGTACATACATGTGTACATACATGCGTACATCCATACATACATGCATGCGTACATACATACATACATACATACATACATACATACATACATACATACATACATACATACATACATACATACATACATACACACACACATGCATACATGAATGCATACATACATACATACATACATACATACATACATACATACATACATACATACATACATACATACATACGTACGTACATACATACATACATACATGCGTACATACATGCGTACATACATACATACATACATACATGCATGCGTACATCCATACATACATGCATGCGTACATACATACATACATGCATACATGCATGCATACATACATACATACATACATACATACATACATGCGTATATAAATACATGCGTATATAAATGCATGCGTATATAAATACATACATACATACATGCGTATATACATGCATATATAAATACATACATACATACATGCGTACATACATACATACATACATACATCCATACATACATGCGTACATCCATACATACATACATACATGCGTATATAAATACATGTGTATATACATGCGTATATAAATACATACATACATGCGTATATACATGCATATATAAATACATACATACATGCATGCATGCGTACATACATCCATCCATCTATACATACATGCATACATACATACATACATACATACATACATACATACATACATACATACATACATACATACATACATACATGCATGCATGCGTACATACATACATCCATCCATCTATCCATACATACATACATACATACATACATACATACATACATACATACATACATACATACATACATACATGCATGCATACATACATGCATGCATGCGTACATACATACATCTATCCATTCATACATGCATACATACATACATACATACATGCATACATACATACATACATTCATACATACATACATACATACATACATACATACATACATACATACATACATACATACATACATACATACCTTGAGAGCTCTACATACCATACCTCCATACCTCTCCATACCTCTCTACATACCATACATACATCTCAACCTTGACGGTTGAGAGGCGGGACCAAAGAGCCAGAGCTCAACCCCCGCAAGCACAATTAGGTAAGTACATGCATACATACATACATACATACACGTCCAGTCAGCATATAGCTATTTCGGGACAAAATCCAATACAGTTTATATTGGTGAGACGCCACTGTGATGAGGAGTTTAAATATCACAGGAACTGTAGGTTAATGTGTGACATAAGTGAGGTTAGATGAGGCATCTACAAGCATCAGCTGGAGGCTGATGGAGTGTTGTGGAGGCTGCTGGTACTATGTCCAGATGTTGGAGGGTGGATTTGACTCTCCCACCCTCCCTCCCCCTCCCCCCCCCCCCCCCACATTGACCGCAGTACGTCTAAGGTTACTTTCCACTCTCGCTTACCAAGGGTATAACCCCCGCCCCTCCCAACACACACACATGCATCAGATTCTTAACTTACAATATTTATGATTTACCAATTTATGTTACTACACTGACTGTCAATTTCACAATATTGTATAAACTTTGATGAATCGCTCGTCTATGGGTCATCCAATAATGTTAGCAGACTTCTAGATGTTACCACTGCTAGGTTTAGGCTCAGCTACAAGTACCTCTGGAAGTTTGTAACATCTGATGATGTAGATTTGACTAAATGTAAACTATGTCAGCAGAACTATTCGCATACTTTCCGTCATTATATAATGGAATGTGAAAAATCGCGGAATTTAAAGATAACAACATCAATAGTGTCCATGAAATGTGTAAGTACTTCATTCATAATGATGTGCTGCTCGAAATCTTAGCGAAGTATCCAAAATTTGCTTACTGTAGGTAATGCATACACATGACTGTAAAGCTGCCGCCCAGTTGGGTGGGTGTGGAGCACATGACTGTAAAGCTGCCGCCCAGTTGGGTGGGTGTGGAGCACATGACTGTAAAGCTGCCTCCCAGTTGGGAGAGTGTGGAGCACATGACTGTAAAGCTGCCGCCCAGTTGGGTGGGTGTGGAACACATGACTGTAAAGCTGCCGCCCAGTTGGGTGGGTGTGGAGCACATGACTGTAAAGCTGCCGCCCAGTTGGGTGGGTGTGCAGCACATGACTGTAAAGCTGCCGCCCAGTTGGGTGGGTGTGGAGCACATGACTGTAAAGCTGCCGCCCAGTTGGGTGGGTGTGGAGCACATGACTGTAAAGCTGCCGCCCAGTTGGGTGGGTGTGGAGCACATGACTGTAAAGCTGCCGCCCAGTTGGGTGGGTGTGGAGCACATGACTGTAAAGCTGCCGCCCAGTTGGGTGGGTGTGGAGCACATGACTGTAAAGCTGCCGCCCAGTTGGGTGGGTGTGGAGCACATGACTGTAAAGCTGCCGCCCAGTTGGGTGGGTGTGCAGCAAGACTAGTAACTGTGTGACTCACCATAGATGTAAAGTGCCTTGTATAGTGACTGTTGTGAGCCTCTTGTTGAATCACTTGTGACACAAAAGATTACTGATGTGTGTATTTGTGGTGGTGATTAAATATGTATGTGTATGTATATATGTATACGTATGAATATGTACATGTATGCATAAGTATGTGTACATTAATAATTTTGTAACTAGCGTCAAAAGATTGTTATTTGCTTAGCTAAACGAACTAGAGGGTTCAGTTCCTGAACCGATTATGTGCCTCTGTAATCCTTTATACCACCGCCCACGGGATGTGTATTATGGGGTGCATAATAAAGAAAGAAAATGAATGAACCGAACCCCACAATTCATTTAGCTAAGCAAGTTACAATCTTGAGCTAGTTACAAAATTCACTATAAGTCGTCACATCATAAATGGGTTCGAGATCGACCACAAGTAGTGCATTACATAAATTTATCAGTATTGTGCAGCCTGTGATCCCCGCCTGGCTGGATACTGATACCTAGGTAATTTTCATGTGTCCGGACACCGGCAATAAGGTGGTATTATTTATTTAACTTAAGATATATATATTTTTAAATGTTGTCACATTAACGGCTACATCTTCCTTTCTTCTGACATATAGATTTTTAAGATTAATTAAAATATATGGAAACTAATTATACAATTTATTGGCTGGTGTGCAGGGCTTCACACTCTCAGAGCAAGCCATCAAGTAACTATCAAAACGCATATATCTTCGTTTTCACTTCAGTTATATTTATGACAAAGGATTTTAAATGTAGCCTATATTTCTACCTTTCAGATGACATAAATACTTTCGTTAATTACAATATCTAGATCAAACTAACATTGATTTTCAAAAGGTTGTATATTTTCCATCAATGGACAGCATCAGCCAAGAAGCCTTCTTTAAAATATGAATATCTTTCCTCACCCAATAAGATCTAATCTCTGAATAAAACGCAAAAAACGACTTGATTGTAACCTATCCACCGCTGCCCATTGGATGGGGGAGAAGGGGTTATGTGTAGGATAAACATATCAATTGTGACACTAGCCCTCCATATATGTCAGTTGCTTAAATTATAAACTGTACTTGTGGTCGGACTCGAGCCCATTGTTGATGTGATAATGTGCATTGACTTTTGTAACTAGCTTATCAAGATTATAACTTGCTTGGCTATATGAATTGTGGGGCTCATTCCCTGAGCCCATTATGTGCCTCTGTAACACTCCACTATCGTCCATAGGATGGGTATGGAGTGCATAATAAATGAACTAAACTAAGCTCTGCCTTTTTGATAACATATACAATTATTAGCTTTATTTGTGAATCTCAATTAATTAAACAATATATCACAGAGCCTGTAGGGTTCGGTGAGATGAGCGAAGAGACATGGGAGATTTTACATAAGTACAGTACATGGTAGTTTAAGTAGCGAACGCATGTCAACGAATAACGAGTATATATAACAAAACCATTGTCCTATGAAGTCGATTTAACTTCCAAACATATATTTTTTAATTAATGTTAAATGTTTTCTGGCTAGTTATGTTAGATTTTATTAAAAATACGTATTCTACTTGTTAACATTATAATTTAAATTTGTGATAATTTGAGCAGAGAAGTGCGACAACTGGATATGCCAACAAACACTTTCCAAACAACGATATATCTTGGATAAGTCGCTCCACAACATTGCTGCTTGGACCATCGACTTCCTTTGATGCTACTTATTTCATAATGAAATTATATTAGTTTGGAGTAAATATATGTTTTCTCATGTTCTGCATTCAGCACCCACATTATAGTGAGTAAATATACCATATTACTTCATTACTTAAATAATGCTAAGAGGGTTTGAGTAGCTTTGGGTATTTAGTGCACAGAATCTCCAATAGATGGGGCGAGAGTCGCCCCATCTCTCTCACCCGAGAGAGAGTCGAAACTTAATTTAAAATTGATATATCTTTGTTCTCGAACATGATATATTTCATTTGGTGCAATTATAATAATGTTCATATATCGGTCTTTCTGGAGGCATATAAGATTTTAGGCTTTATTAGCGTATCTTTGTTAATTATACAATATATCGGCAAGTGCGTAGGCGTCTGCACTCCATGCCCGACAAGCTACTGAGCGCTACTATAAAAACATATGTATCTTCACTTGAGCTATAAATATGTTTATTGTAATGTATTTAAAATGAAGCTCTTATTTCTATCTTGCTTAAGACTTATAAAACATTTGTGTTTATTAACGAATTTACGTGAAATAAACATTGATCTGAGAGAGAGTTGCTCTGTCGTTCAGTCTGTACGGGGTGGGAGCTCCGTAATTTTTAAAATACAATAATCTTCATTAGAAATTTAAATATGTCTATAGTAAAGTGTTTAAAGTGAAGCTTATATGTCTGTCTTTCTCGAGACATATAAAACATATATGTTTACTAACGAATTCACGTGAAATAAACATTGTTCTGAGAGAGAGTTGCTCGGTCGATCGATCTGTCCGGGGTTAAAGCTCGGCTATTATAAAAGTACACGTATCTTCGGTTTAAATTTAAATATGCCCATGGTAAGGTATTTAGAATGAAGCTTATATTTCTATCTTTCTTGTGACATATAAAACTTTTGCGTTTATTAAGGAATCTGCGTGAAATAGGCATGGTTCTGAGATGAATGCTGCGGTTTTCGAGCTCGACGCGCGGCAATGGACGCCATATACACATCCAGTGGGTGTTATTGGACCCCATACCCATTTTATGGGTGGTTGGAGCCCCATACCCATTCTATGGGTGGTTGGAGCCCCATACCCATCCTGTGGGTTGTAGTGGACGCCATACTCATCCTGTGGGTGGTATTGGACCCCATACCCTTCCTGTGGGTGGATGTGATCCCCATACTCATCCTCTGGGTGGATGTGACCCTCATACCCATCCTGTGGGTGGTATTGCACCCCTTACTCACCTAACAGGTGGTAGTGGACAATATACCGATCCTGTAGTTGGTATAGTAGACACAATACCATCCTGTTTAGAGTAGTTTACCCCATAGACATTCCAATGAACCATCGTTTTCTGTTAGCGTTCCTACAAAACATCCTTTAAAGATTTGTAAAGCACCAACTATGGTATATAATATTGATTGGTGAAGGACTGTTATTCTATGTAATAATTTTTAGTGCTTATTATAATTTACTAAGAACAACTAATATTTCTCAAAACAAAACTACGAACCTTCAATAGGAAGTAGCTGATCTATAATATTCTAAGAGCATGGACAATAGTAGGTAAATTTCACAACCCATGTGGGACCTGAAAAGTACATTTTCCTTATAATTGAACCAATCACGACTATTCTGCTATCTAGGTTGACGGACGGGTACTGTGAGACGCAAGTTGGTACGTGAGGAAGAGTTTGGGCCTTGGAAAAAAAAATAACTGGGAATATATCACATATTTACTAATTCATATTCAACATATTGACTTTAAGCATTAAGTCATATATGTGCTGTCTTGTGTGAGAACGGGTTGAAGAATGAACACTGAACATGTGAAGAACAAGCTAAGAACATTGAGAACATGAATATTGAGTATAAAAGTTATACAGAGAACATATGATGTACATGAAAACATGACAAAGAACATAGTGAACATACGGGGAACACAGAAAACATGTAAGAAAAAGTTGATGAATAGAGTGATCATACAGGGAATAAGAACTTATAGAGAATATGAAGACATGATAAGGAACATAGGGAATACAAAGAATGAACACTGAACATGTGAAGAACAAGCTATGAACATTGAGAACATGAATATTGAGTATAAAAGTTATACAGAGAACATATGATGTGCATGAAAACATGACAAAGAACATAGTGAACATACGGGAAAAAATGGTAGAAAACAGAAAAAATGAGAAAAACAGGTGAAAAAATTTGAACTGAGCATGCTGTGAACATTTGTAGAACATGGAATGAACACAGAAAACATGGAAAAAATGTGAAGAACACAGGTGAATATAGTGAAAATATGCAAATACAGGGGGACAAGAGCTGGAGCTCAGTAACTGACTTGATCTTATTTACTACGTCTGAAATATGACTGCTTAAAATTTCAGGGGGATTGGACTGCTAGTAGCGAAAATGTGGTCTCTGCCAAAATGTTGGTCTTCAATTGGAACTCTGATTAATTTTGATCAAGAACTGGACTCTGATGAATTTTGCTCTCAAAGTAGACTCTGGCGAATTTCTGTTGATAATTGGACTCTGATGAAATATGAGCTTAAAACTGTCTCTGACTAATTTTGCTCTCAAAGTAGACTCTGGCGAATTTCTGTTGATAATTGGACTCTGATGAAATATGAGCTTAAAACTGTCTCTGACGAATTTTGCTCTCAAAGTAGACTCTGGCGAATTTCTGTTGATAATTGGACTCTGATGAAATATGAGCTTAAAACTGTCTCTGACTAATTTTGCTCTCAAAGTAGACTCTGGCGAATTTCTGTTGATAATTGGACTCTGATGAAATATGAGCTTAAAACTGTCTCTGACGAATTTTGCTCTCAAAGTAGACTCTGGCGAACTTCTGTTGATAATTGGACTCTGATGAAATATGAGCTTAAAACTGTCTCTGACGAATTTTGCTCTCAAAGTAGACTCTGGCGAATTTCTGTTGATAATTGGACTCTGATGAAATATGAGCTTAAAACTGTCTCTGACGAATTTTGCTCTCAAAGTAGACTCTGGCAAATTTCTGTTGATAATTGGACTCTGATGAAATATGAGCTTAAAACTGTCTCTGACGAATTTTGCTCTCAAAGTAGACTCTGGCGAATTTCTGTTGATAATTGGACTCTGATGAAATATGAGCTTAAAACTGTCTCTGACTAATTTTGGTCTTTACAGGTGAAATAGCCGTAAATGGATATAAAACTAAATGTTATGGATAAGTTGTCTGTTTTCCTTAACAAAACATCTAAGACAATATTCTCTGAAAAGGGTCCTTTTACAAATTCGGTCATAAACATATAAATAAACTTCTACGATTATTTGAAACTCTGAAAATAGCTGTAAAGAAATAGGAGGAGAGAGAGAGAGAGAGAGAGAGAGGGACGGTCCAGATATTATTATGGAGAAGATAAGATACGATTACCGAGGTGACCTGAAGGCCGCGTCTGGCTGACGTCTAAAGTAAACACAGGTGAGGCGACAGATTGCTATTTCTTCCATAAGACCTTAACAAACTTCTAAGTCTCGGAAATTATTTTTCTCATAAGAATTCCATACTTCTAAAATCTCGGAAATTTCTCACTCATAAGAAATCCTTAATCCCAGATCTGTGACTCCCCAAATTTGCCTGAAAACCATGGCAGTCCACAGGGGATTTTGGAACCTGAAAACCCTGGCTCCCACAGAGGATTTTTTCCCCTTGGACCTGAAAACCATGGCTCCCACAGAGGATTTTTTCCCCTTGGACCTGAAAACCATGGCTCCCACAGAGGATTTTTTCCCCTTGGACCTGAAAACCATGGCTCCCAAAGAGGATTTTTTCCCTTTGGACCTGAAAACCATGGCTCCCACAGAGGATTTTTTCCCTTTGGACCTGAAAACCATGGCTCCCACACGGGATTTTGGAACCTGAAAACCCTGGCTCCCACCGAGGATTTTTTCCCTTTGGACCTGAAAACCCTGGCTCCCACAGAGGATTTTTTCCCTTTGGACCTGAAAACCATGGCTCCCACAGAGGATTTTTTCCCTTTGGACCTGAAAACCATGGCTCCCACAGAGGATTTTTTCCCTTTGGACCTGAAAACCATGGCTCCCACAGAGGATTTCCCCCCCCCCCCAAAAAAAAATCCCCTGTGAGGCGCCATCCCTACTACTAACGTCCTCCACATCTTAGTATATTATGAGTGTCAGCATCATACCAGATACCTAGAGACTTAGTTAATTTATCTGGAAGATTTTCATATTCGCTTCCATATGTCTCTTGTTGCGCACGTTTGATCCAGTAGAGGATAGGATTGGGAAACTTATGTCGAATTCCTATCTTAGCAAGAAAGTCAAACAGATGTGCAGTCACTCTTAATAACTTACTTAAGTTAGAATAATTGTGAGGATCAATGGCTAAGATTCGTTGAGGTTCTGGTTCTTTCATGGGAGTGGTGATATTGGTCACTATGACTTGTGGCATTTGTTTGGGCCACTGACCACCAACAAGCCATGAAGGTCCATTGAACCACAGCGAAGACTTGATAAGTTGTTTTATCGTTAACCCTCGAGATAAATAATCTGCAGGATTGTCCTTAGTAGGAACATGTCTGAATTTATATCCAGCAGATAACTCATGAATTTCCCTAACACGATTACTGACGTAGGGAGTCTTGTTGTTGTTGTTTCTTACCCATTGTAAGACTGCCTTGTTGTCTGACCACACGACAATCTCACCAAAGTGGATATTATTGAGTGTCTTTGTCAGGCAATGAGCCAATCTTACTCCCACCAGCAATGCAGTCAACTCCATTTGAGGTAAAGATCTCTTCTTAATGGGAGCAACTCTTGCTTTAGATGTGAGCAAAATTGATTGTGCACTATTAACTAAGTAGGCTACAGCGCCATATGCTTTGCAAGAGGCATCGCAGAAAACGTGCAAATTGGTGGGTAAGTTTGGTCCTGAAGCATTACGAGGAAATTTCAAAACACCTAACTGACTAAAATCCGTTGAGAGTATCTGCCATTTAGCTTGTAACTCACTTGGTAACGGATCATCCCATCCCATATGTTTCTGCCAGCACTCCTGCATTAGGAGTTTGCCCCTTATTAATATAGGACTAAGTAAGCCTAAAGGGTCAAATGGTTGTCTGACAAACGAGAGCAATGTTCTCATGGTAAGGGTTGAGTTATCGGTTTGTACTGACTTGACATTCATCTCGTCAGTACTGGTGTTCCATTCCACGCCTAGAACCTTTAATTGATTGGGTACCTGATAACCTGGAAATTCTTTCTCGATTACCTGGTTTAGTAATAATTACTCTCATCGAGAGTTAGGTTATGTATGACCTTTTTTGCCTCTCCTTTGAGAAGACTAAGCAGGTATGAGAATTTAGAAACCTTGTCAAGAGACGGTTTCTTATGTATATGAACTTCAAATGAAGTCCAAAAATTATCCCAATTTTCTGTATCTAATCCTGAAAATGTAGGTAAGTCCAAAGTAGGTAAACGAACCTCTGGTAGTTGGTTACTGAATTGAGACCCTGTGTTACTGGTATTGGATTTAGATTGTTTTGCTAATTTAGATAGCATGTAAAGTTTATCTTGAGTCTCATCTTCATACTGGGAGATATCTTCTACAATTTGACTTATCAGGATCCGTTTTTGTGGTATTCAGTAGAGTAAGATAAGACTGACTTGTAGACTTAACTAGATCAAATTTCAGATCAGCTACTCTTACTGATGTCTCTAAGTGATAAGAGTCAATGGGAGTATCTTTAGATAAGCCCTCAGCCTTGTTAATTAATTTGGTCAAATGACCTTTAAGGCCAATATAGGTTCTCCTTAATTGCTCAGGAGTAGCCATGTTGGGCTTGGGTCCAAACTTCATGGGATTAGTACATGTATTACTAATGAAGCTTGGGTACTTGTTCATTAGTGGACAAGTAACATTAAATGTAGCCTAATTTAATGTGGCTAATTTATACTCTACCTCACTTGAGGTTAAATGTACCTACCTAACAACAAGTAGCTAGATATTTGTGCATTGTCTGAACTTCACCATTAGTTCTCGTCCTGTTAGTTCTTCTATATCACCATCAGAGGTAATGGGGATCATCCAGCAATACACAAAATAGATACATACAAAATAATGAGTACAAGAGAAATATTATGGAGACACTCCAATCAGAGTTATCGCAAAATTTAATCCCACCCTGTTTAGGGTCAGCACAAATAGTATAATACATACACTACTGACTAGCTTAAATCTAGTCGTGATAATTCCTAACTAAGAACTATAAATTTATTTAGTCTGGGCTTGTACCAAATTCAGCACAATCTCAGCCTAAATTCTACCTAATAAGATTGGTAAAGATTATTGTGGTGCAGTAAGGTGAATATAATTGTGCTGTATTTTTGTTTTTTTTGTTTTTATGAGGGTGCACTTACACACACAAGTGAAAACAATTATGTACAGTTAAGTTTGGCTTGCCAGCCACAGCCGTTTGTGATAGTTGATGGTGTTGATCAACTTGTCAACCACATGCAACCTAGACTCACCTAACAAGTGTACACCATCTCTGGTCAGGTTTTGTCTATAAGGTCTGGCTGTAAATTGTATATAAGTGGCATCCAATCTCACTCGTTTTTTCAGCCTGAAATTTATGTACTTAGCAGCTCTCTGGTAGTATTCTGGTGTTACTCCCCAACGATTATCTTGACTTGGTTGGTGAGGTTCCACTAACGTGAATACTACCAAATTACTGATGAGCTTGAAAGAAGAAATTATGGCTTTAAGGTGCTTGATCACCTCAGCTGGATGACGAGTAGGATGGATGTCATTACCACCTAAGTATATAATGGTTAGATGGTGAGGCCACTCTAACGCAGGTGTTAGTGTGGAATTGTTATAAAAGTTATGAGCTGTTGCTCCTGGTGACCTAAAGATTCTTACTTCTGTATGAGGTATAGGTCTAAGTGTTGTGGGCAATTGACTGTGTCCCACTAGGGCTACCTTATACATGAGGTGAAAGTAGCAATGTATTGGTGTGACTTAGACCAACTTATGTGTTACGCTGTTGGCAGACATAATTAATTAAATGGTTAGTCTTGATTACATCACACAAGGATTAGTTATTAATAATTAGTATTTATAATTATAATTTATGTTTATCCGGTTCGAAGGACCATAATATGGGACATTTGGGGCTTGACTCTATTTATTTAAATATTATTGTAATGAAATTCTATTACGAAGGACCACCCGCTTTTATAGTAAAGAGGGAAACTAAGAAATTGTGATCATTAGAAAATTCCTAGATGAACCAGTAACTATGGATAAAATACTAGAAAATATGACCACTTATATAATTAATGGGCTGTATAATTTAACTGAATCTAAGCCTCAAACACCTACATTGGGGGGGGGGGGGGTATTACTGGAACTTCATATATGTCCAGGAACTAGTGTGGTTCGTGCACCAGTTCATCATGCAATAATCTAATCCTATGACCAATTATAGAATCAATAGAAACAATCACCAATAAGAACATAGATTATGAACATGAGAAATTAATAATTATAATAAACACATGTTAATCCAGAAAACAGTGCTCCGCATGAATAATACTACAGATAATGTAATTTAAAGAATACGGAAAGGGGTCTTAGCTTGAAGATGTTTTCCAAGACATCGATTATGACTCATCCTCGGAATCTCCTGAACTCATCATGGAACACTGGGAGATGATTAACACGGGAAATGACAGCTCGGGGAATTCTTCACACACGCTGCAAATCAAATTATATTCAGTAGCAACATATTAAGCTGCTAGACATCTATGTTCAAGAAATTTAAATTAGAGAATGGAGACTGATAATAACCTGTGGTTTTTTATAGTCGCTCTGTGTGACGACAAGCTACCCCGCTATAACCCCCCTCCAAAATGATGCATCAAATGGGAATAAAGGTACTTAGCTAATAGGGCACTGTGTAAGTTAAGGCTTGCCGAAGTTCGCGTCCTAGGTTCAGGCGTCGTAGTAACGAACACGTGGTGTCGAGCCTTGCCTAGATGTTGACGCGCTTCTCTGGACGGACACGTTGTGCTACACGGAACAAATTAACAGGTTCCTGGCTGAATGTCAAATTAAATCTCTTGACAATTCAACACGACATATAAAGTGACACTGACACCAGCTAAGTTGTTGTCTGCAAAGGTTCTTCACACCTCACAGTGGCGACTTTCGTTTTGAGCTCTTGGTGGCGTCCACCCTGGCCGCTTGGGTAATGGCATCTCTCTCTCGTGGCGTCGCCTCGTGTACTGGCGTCTCCCTTGCCCCGCTCCGCGTCCCGCATTTGATACACAAATTATAAACTACGAATAATATCATTTATCGCAGTTGTGGTTGAAATGCTCGGATAAGGACGGGTTTTTTATTCAGAGGAGTTAAATATTATTATTCGCCCGTTTTACAAAGGTAAACAAGCAATTGAGAGGAATTAAAGTCTCTCCAGGGCATTCACGCGTGACGTTAAATTTATTACCAGATAACAGTTATAACTATAAACGCTCTATTTGGCATTAGTTGGGGATCAGTTTATGCTGATCCCCAACTAATGATCTCTTGACATGCCAGAAAATATTCTGAGGAAACTACTCCAAGCTTGTACTAAAGAGGCACCCTTCTTGAGCCCGGATGGGCACATGTATAAGCAAGTAGATGGGGTCGCCATGGGTTCTCCCCTAGGTGTCCTGTTTGCAAACTTCTACATGGGTACCATCGAGAAAAAAGTCTTAGTCGACATGAACTTGAAACCGGCCATATACTGCAGGTATGTTGACGACATTTTTACACAGGTACCTGATGTCAGACATCTGCAGGAGCTGAAGGAGGCATTTGAGCAGAGTTCCGTGCTGCGTTTCACTTACGAGATGGAAAAGGATGGGAAGCTGCCCTTTCTAGATGTAACAGTCATGGAAAAGGGCGGAGGTTTCCACACTGCAGTCTACACTAAGGAAACAAACATAGGAATGTGCCTAAATGCCAACAGCGACTGCCCTGACAGGTACAAGAGGAGTGTTGTTAACGCATATGTCGACCGTGCTCTCAGCCACAGCTCAGAATGGAAGCAAGTCGACGAAGAACTCTGTAGGGTTAGGCAGGTCCTAGTCAATAACGGCTTCTCCAATGGTTTCATCGAAGACATCATAAGGAAAGTGAAAAGCCATGCAACCTCTGAAGAGACAACTAACACAACACCTATACCCCCTATTAGACTATTTTACAGGAACTTCTTTTCCACAGCTCATAAAACGGAGGAAAGGGTCCTGAAAGATATTGTTAATAGAAACGTTGTCCCTACAGACAAAAATCAGAGGATACAACTGACGATTTACTATAAAACCAGAAAAACGGCCAGCCTTCTCATGAGAAACTCTCCAGACACAAAACAGAACGCTTTAAAAGAGACTAACGTCGTCTATGCCTTCAAATGCCCACTTGGGGACTGTAAGCTCCAAAAAAAACAGTATATAGGCAAGACAACAACATCTCTTTCTAGGCGTTTAACGATGCATAAGCAACAGGGCTCCATTAAGGAACATATAATCTCTTCCCACAACCAAACCATCGCCAGAGAAATCCTAGTAAACAACACAGAAATCATTGATAGATACAGCGATAGCAGGCAGCTTGACGTTTGCGAGGCACTACACATCAAGAAGTCAACACCAGCAATCAACAGCCAATTATTGCACAACTATATTCTACCCACCTCAAGACTCCGCTCCAATACAGAAGCATCAAGAAATATGGACCAATAGGCTTTCTACAAACACTTCTATTCAATACCCATTGTTTGTGTTCTGTCTTGTGTTGATACTTTTAATACCCTATTAATATCCCCTCTTGTTCTGTCTTGTGTTAATGCCACATCACCCCTCCCACCTCACTCAAATGTATATATAAAATCAGAGATACGTAAGTTCTAATCAGTTGTGTTTTTGTGAACTAAAGTCTTTGAAAATGTAATAAGTTTTATGAAACGCGCCCGTGTCGCGTCCGACTAGAAATAAAAATGAATTTTGGAGAATTGATTTTTGATTTACCTCCAACAGTGAAGCGTAATGTACGAAAGATTGAGAAAACTCGTGTTAGAATTATTAATCTTACTTTTTCGGTCATATTTAATAATATATGTCTGCAGGAAAGACTGCTACCAAAATATACTAATATATATATATATATATATATATATATATATATATATATATATATATATATATATATATATATATATATATATATATATATATATATATATATATATATATATATATATATATATATATATATTTTGCGACGATAATCTCTTTCAAGAGAGATTGAGCCTGCTCTTCTCTACATAAGGTTACTTATACATACAACAATAAGATGCTACCTTCAAGATATGTCTACCAGTAGCACAAAACGTTTTGACCAGGAGGCAAACGTACCCAAAACTCCCCCCTACTCCACACTCCCTCCATGCCGTCTCCGTCATCAACCAGCAAACTACCATTCCCAGCATGCCTGCTTCTGATTGGTGACCCGCCGACTGCAAACCTTCACCTCTGCACCTCAGTACCCTCTACTTAGTCAATGTCTGGGCTTGAAACTGTCATTGAAGTTAGAATATTCAGTTCTCAAACTGTGAACAACTAACTGATATACGCTCTGTCTATCAGGTGGATGTTTCTCAGCTAGCGCTTTATTCTCAGCACCTGTTTAATCACTTTTCTGTCTTTATCTTATAGAGTAATGTCATTCCTGTTCTTAATTTTTATGTTATATTTTTTTGACTTGTTTGTTTGCACATTACATAGCCAAGGGATTCCTTTTGTTCATAATTTGTTTTCAATATTAATTAAAGTTTCATTGTTCATACTATGTGTTTTGCATGTCTTCCCTTAATTTACCACAGACAAGTCTATATTTTTTTGTAAATGTGACTAGGCACTGACACCAGCCATTAGGAGGACTGCCGAACCTCAACACTCCTTCACTTTCCCGTCACAATATATATATATATATGCAATTGACGATCACAAAACACTGATCATTTTATGCGGAAAATCCACAGAAAAATATGAAATGAGGTGAACGTTTCGGCTTTGTTAAAGCCTTTGTCAACACCAGACTGACTAAGGAGAAGGGAGAAGGGGGGAAGATATATAGGCCGACACCTGACCAACCCATCCCAAGGGTTGGTCAGGTGTAATTAACCAAAAACAGGTAAAGCTTAGCTTAGAATGGTCAAAGAGGATTAAGCGGTCAGAGAATAAGGATGAAAGATTAGTCAGTCTGGTGTTGACAAAGGCTTTAACAAAGCCGAAACGTTCACCTCATTTCATATTTCTCTGTGGATTTTCCGCATATATATATATATATATATATATATATATATATATATATATATATATATATATATATATATATATATTTATATATATATATAAATATATATATATTTATATATATATATATATATATATATATATATATATATATATATATATATATATATATATATATATATATATATATATATATATTTATATATATATATATATATATATATATATATATATATATATATATATATATATATATATATATAAAATACTCCGAAATTACCATCTCTTTTAAAGGTCTGAGCTGTGGTGCAGTGGGAAAGGCGTACCAGTTATGCCAGTTGCTGTAAGGCTTCAGTGCTGGCTAGGGTTCGAATCTCCTGGTGGGAAAGTGTTCTAAGGTTTTATAACTTCTCTTGTGTGTTTAGGCAAGTAGTGCATTAAGCATAGACACAGAGTTCTCCCATGTTAACAGGAATTTGATGCAAGAACGTGAGTAGACCCTCACTATCCTCTAGTTGCCCTTGGGAAGTGGTGATCTTTGGGGGATTTAAATACTACAAAATTGCCATCTCTTTTAAGGGTCTGAGCTGTGGTGCAGTGGGTTAAAGGCGTACCAGTTATGCCAGTTGTTGTAAAGATTCTGTGCTGGCCAGGGTTCGAATCTCTTGGTGGGAAAGTGTTCGAAGGTTGTATAACTTCTCTTGCGTGTTTAGGCAAGTTGTGCATTAAGCATAGACACAAACCTCTCCCATATTAACAAGAATTTGATGAAAAAGCGTGAGTAGCCCCTCACTATGCTCTAGTTGCCCTTGGGAGGTGGGGATCTTTGGGGGATTTAAATACTACGAAATCACCATCTCTTTTAAGGGTCTGAGCTGTGGTGCAGTGGGTTAAAGGCGTACCAGTTATGGCAGTCACTGTAAGGCTACTGTGCTGGATAGAGTTCGAATCTCCTGGTGGGAAAGTGTTCAAAGGTTGTATAACTTCTCCTGCGTGTTTAGGCAAGTTGTGCATTAAGCATAGACACAAAGTTCTCCCATATTAACAAGAATTTGATGAAAGAACATGAGTAGCCCCTCACTAGGCTCTAGTTGGCCTTGGGAGGTGGTGATCTTTGGAGGATTTAAATATTTCGAAAATACCATATCTTCTAAGGGTCTGAGCTGTGATGCAGTGGGTTAAAGGCGTACCAGTTATGCCAGTTGTTGTAAGGCATCTGTGCTGGCTAAGGTTCGAATCTCCTGGTGTGAAAGTGTTCTAAGGTTTTATAACTTCTCTTGCGTGTTAGGCAAGTTGAGCATTAAGCATAGAAACTGAGTTCTCTCATATTAACAGGAATTTGATGAAAGAACGTTAGTAGCCCCTCATTATGCTCTAGTTGCCCATGGGAGGTGGTAATCTTTGGGAGATCTAAATACTCCGAAATTACCATCTCTTTTAAGGGTCTGAGCTGTGGTGCAGTGGGTTAAAGGCATACCAGTTGCTGTAAGGCTTCTGTGCTGGATAGGGTTCGAATCTCGTGGTGGGAAAGTGTTCTAAGGTTGTATAACTTCTCCTGCGTGTTTAGGCAATTTGTGCATTAAGCATAG
This sequence comes from Procambarus clarkii, assembly GCF_040958095.1. Taxonomy (NCBI): domain Eukaryota; kingdom Metazoa; phylum Arthropoda; class Malacostraca; order Decapoda; family Cambaridae; genus Procambarus; species Procambarus clarkii. Next base: position 8,270,435 of record NC_091230.1, on the reverse strand, counting down.
ACACAAATTTCTCCCATATTAACAAGAATTTGATGAAAGAACGTGAGTAGCCCCTCACAATGCTCTAGTTGGCCTTGGGAGGTGGTGATCTTTGGAGGATATAAATACTCCGAAATTACCAAATCTTTTAAGGGTCTGAGCTGTGGTGCAGTGGGTCAAAGGCGTACCAGGTATACCAGTTGCAGTAAGGCTTCTGTGCTGGATAGGGTTCGAATCTCCTGATGGGAAAGCGTTCTAAGGTTATATAACTTTTCTTGCGTGTTTAGGCAAGTTGTGCTTTAAGCATAGACACAGAGGTCTCTCATATTAACAGGAATTTGATGAAAGAACGTGAGTAGCCCCTCATTATGCTCTAGTTGCCCATGGGAGGTGGTAATCTTTGGGAGATTTAAATACTCCAAAATTACCATCTCTTTTAAGGGTCTGAGCTGTGGTGCAGTGGGTTAAAGGCGTACCAGGCATACCAGTTGCTGTAAGGCTTCTGTGCTGGATAGGGTTCGAATCTCCTGGTGGGAAAGAGTTCTAAGGTTTTATAACTTCTCTTGTGTGTTTAGGCAAGTAGTGCATTAAGCATAGACACAGAGTTCTCCCATGTTAACAGGAATTTGATGCATGAACGTGAGTAGCCCCTCACTATCCTCTAGTTGCCCTTGGGAAGTGGTGATCTTTGGGGGATTTAAATACTACAAAATTGCCATCTCTTTTAAGGGTCTGAGCTGTGGTGCAGTGGGTTAAAGGCGTACCAGTTATGCCAGTTGTTGTAAAGATTCTGTGCTGGCCAGGGTTCGAATCTCCCGGTGGGAAAGTGTTCGAAGGTTGTAAAACTTCTCTTGCGTGTTAAGGCAAGTTGAGCATTAAGCATAGACACAGAGTTCTCTCATATTAACAGAAATTTGATGAAAGAACGTGAGGAGCCCCTCATTATGCTCTAGTTGCCAATGGGATGTGGTGATTTTTGGTGGATTAAAATACTTTGAAATTACCATCTCTTTAAGGGTCTGAGCTGTGGTGCAGTGGGGTAAAGGCATACCAGTTATACCAGTTGCTGTAAGGCTTCTGTGCTGGCTAGGGTTCGAATCTCCTGGTGGGAAAGTGTTCTAAGGTTGTATAACTTCTCTTGCGTGTTTAGGCAAGTTGTGCATTAAGCATAGACACAGACCTCTCCCATATTAACAAGAATTTGATGAAAAAGCGTGAGTAGCCCCTCACTATGCTCTAGTTGCCCTTGGGAGGTGGGGATCTTTGGGGGATTTAAATACTACGAAATCACCATCTCTTTTAACGGTCTGAGCTGTGGTGCAGTGGGTTAAAGGCGTACCAGTTATGGCAGTCACTGTAAGGCTACTGTGCTGGATAGAGTTCGAATCTTCTGGTGGGAAAGTGTTCTAAGGTTTTATAACTTCTCTTGTGTGTTTAGGCAAGTAGTGCATTAAGCATACACACAGAGTTCTCCCATGTTAACAGGAATTTGATGCAAGAACGTGAGTAGCCCCTCACTATCCTCTAGTTGCCCTTGGGAAGTGGTGATCTTTGGGGGATTTAAATACTACAAAATTGCCATCTCTTTTAAGGGTCTGAGCTGTGGTGCAGTGGGTTAAAGGTGTACCAGTTATGCCAGTTGTAAAGATTCTGTGCTGGCCAGGGTTCGAATCTCCTGGTGGGAAAGTGTTCGAAGGTTGTATAACTTCTCGTGCGTGTTTAGGCAAGTTGTGCATTAAGCATAGACACAGAGTTCTCTCATATTAACAGAAATTTGATGAAAGAACGTGAGGAGCCCCTCATTATGCTCTAGTTGCCAATGGGATGTGGTGATTTTTGGTGGATTAAAATACTTTGAAATTACCATCTCTTTAAGGGTCTGAGCTGTGGTGCAGTGGGGTAAAGGCATACCAGTTATACCAGTTGCTGTAAGGCTTCTGTGCTGGCCAGGGTTCGAATCTCCTGGTGGGAAAGTGTTCTAAGGATGTATAACTTCTCTTGCGTGTTTAGGCAAGTTGTGCATTAAGCATAGACACAGACCTCTCCCATATTAACAAGAATTTGATGAAAAAGCGTGAGTAGCCCCTCACTATGCTCTAATTGCCCTTGGGAGGTGGGGATCTTTGGGGGATTTAAATACTACGAAATCACCATCTCTTTTAAGGGTCTGAGCTGTGGTGCAGTGGGTTAAAGGCGTACCAGTTATTGCAGTCACTGTAAGGCTACTGTGCTGGATAGAGTTCGAATCTCCTGGTGGGAAAGTGTTCAAAGGTTGTATAACTTCTCCTGCGTGTTTAGGCAAGTTGTGCATTAAGCATAGACACAGACCTCTCCCATATTAACAAGAATTTGATGAAAAAGCGTGAGTAGCCCCTCACTATGCTCTAGTTGGCCTTGGGAGGTGGTGATCTTTGGAGGATTTAAATACTCCGAAATTACCATATCTTCTAAGGGTCTGAGCTGTGGTGCAGTGGGTTAAAGGCGTACCAGTTATGCCAGTTGTTGTAAGGCATCTGTGCTGGCTAAGGTTCGAATCTCCTGGTGGGAAAGTGTTCTAAGGTTGTTTAACTTCTCCTCCGTGTTTAGGCGAGTTGTGCATTAAGCATAGACACAAAGTTCTCCCATATTAACAAGAATTTGATGAAAGAACGTGAGTAGCCCCTCACAATGCTCTAGTTGGCCTTGGGAGGTGGTGATCTTTGGAGGATATAAATACTCCGAAATTACTATATCTTTTAAGGGTCTGAGCTGTGGTGCAGTGGGTCAAAGGGGTACCAGTTATGCCAGTTGCTGTAAGGCTTATGTGTTGGCTAGGGTTCGAATCTCCTGATGGGAAAGTGTTCTAAGGTTGTATAACTTCTCTTGCGTGTTTAGGCAAGTTGTGCATTAAGCATAGACACAGACCTCTCCCATATTAACAAGAATTTGATGAAAAAGCGTGAGTAGCCCCTCACTATGCTCTAGTTGCCCTTGGGAGGTGGGGATCTTTGGGGGATTTAAATACTACGAAATCACCATCTCTTTTAAGGGTCTGAACTGTGGTGCAGTGGGTTAAAGGCGTATCAGGCATACCAGTTGCTGTAAGGCTTCTGTGCTGGATAGGGTTCCAATCTCCTGGTGGGAAAGTGTTCTAAGGTTGTATAACTTCTGCGTGTTTAGGCAATTTGTGCATTAAGCATAGACACAAAGTTCTCCCATATTAACAAGAATTTGATGAAAGAACGTGAGTAGCCCTTCACAATGCTCTACTTGGCCTTGGGAGGTGATCTTTATAGGATATAAATACTCCGAAATTACCATATCTTTCAAGGGTCTGAGCTGTGGTGCAGTGGGTCAAAGGGTACCAGTTATGCCAGTTGCTGTAAGGCTTCTGTGTTGGCTAGGGTTCGAATCTCCTGATGGGAAAGGGTTCTAACGATGTATAACTTCTCTTGTGTGTTTAGGCAAGTTGTGCATTAAGAATAGAAACAGAGTTCTCCCATATTAACAGGAATTTGATGAAAGAACGTGAGTAGCCCCTCACAATGCTCTAGTTGCCCTTGGGAGGTGGTGGTCTTTGGGGGATTAAAATACTCCAAAATTACAATCTCTTTTAAGGGTCTGAGGCGTGGTGCATTGGGTTATAGGCGTACCAGTTATGCCAGTTGTTGTAAGGCTTCTATGCTGACCAGGGTTCGAATCTCCTGGTGGGAAAGTGTTCTAAGGTTGTATAAATAATCTTGCATGTTTAGGCAAGTTTTGCATTAAGCATAGACTCAGACTTCTCCCATATTAACAGCAATTTGATGAAAGAACGTGAGTAGCCCCTCATTATGCTCTAGTTGCCCTTGGGAAGCGGTGATCTTTTGGGGATTTAAATACTACAAAATTGCCATCTCTTTTAAAGGTCTGAGCTGTGGTGCAGTGGGTTAAAGGCGTACCAGTTATGCCAGTTGTTGTTAAGATTCTGTGCTGGCCAGGGTTCGAATCTCCTAGTGGGAAAGTGATCGAATGTTGTATAACTTCTCTTGCGTGTTTAGGCAAGTTGTGCATTAAGCATAGAAACAGAGTTCTCTCATATTAACAGGAATTTAATGAAAGAACATGAGTAGCCCCTCATTATGCTCTAGTTGCCCATGGGAGGTGGTGAACTTTGGGAGATTTAAATACTCCGAAATTACCATCTCTTTTAAGGGTCTGAGCTGTGGTACAGTGGGTTAAAGGCGTACTAGGTATACCAGTTGCTGTAAGGCTTCTGTGCTGGATAGGGTTCGAATCTCCTGGTGGGAAAGTGTTCTAAGGTTGTATAACTTCTCCTGCGTGTTTAGGCATGTTGTGCATTAAGCATAGACACAAAGTTCTCCCATATTAACAAGAATTTGATGAAAGAACGTGAGTAGCCTCTCACAATGCTCTAGTTGGCCTTGGGAGGTGGTGATCTTTGGAGGATATAAATACTCCGAAATTACCATATCTTTTAAGGGTCTGAGCTGTGGTGCAGTGGGTCAAAGGTGTACCAGGTATACCAGTTGCTGTAAGGCTTCTGTGCTCGATAGGGTTTGAATCTCCTGGTGGGAAAGTGTTCTAAGGCTGTATAACTTCTCTTGCATGTTTAGGCAAGTTGTGCTTTAAGCATAGACACAGAGTTCTCTCATATTAACCAGAATTTGATGAAAGAACGTGAGTAGGCCTTCATTATGCTCTAGTTGCCCATGGGAGGTGGTGATCTTTGCGAGATTTAAATGCTCCGAAATTACCATCTCTATTAAGGGTCTGAGCTGTGGTACAGTGGGTTAAAGGCGTACTAGGTATACCAGTTGCTGTAAGGCTTCTGTGCTGGAGAGGGTTTGAATCTCCAGGTGGGAAAGTGTTCTAAGGTTGTATAACTTCTCCTGCATGTTTAGGCAAGTTGTGCATTAAGCATAGACACAAAGTTCTCCCATATTAACCAGAATTTGATGAAAGAACGTGAGTAGCCCCTCACAATGCTCTAGTTGCCGTTGAAAGGTGGAGATCTTTGGGGAATTTAAATACTCTGAAATTACCATCTCTTTTAAGGGTCTGAGCTGTGGTGCAGTGGGTTAAAGGCGTACCAGGTATGCCAGTTGTTGTAAGGTTTCTGTGCTGGCCAGGGTTCGAATCTTCCGGTTGGAAAGTGTTCGAAGGTTGTATAACTTTTCTTGTGTGTTTAGGAAAAGTTGTGCATTAAGCATACACACAGAGTTCTCCCATGTTAACAGGAATTTGATGAAAGAACGTGAGTAGCCCCTCACAATGCTCTAGTTGCCCATGGGAGGTGGTGATCTTTGGGAGATTTAAATACTCCGAAATTACCATCTCTTTTAAGGGTCTGAGCTGTGGTGCAGTGGGTTAAAGGTGTACCAGGTATACCAGTTGCTGTAAGGCTTCTGTGCTGGATAGGGTTCATATCTCCTGGTGGGAAAGTGTTGTAAGGTTGTATAACTTCTCCTGCGTGTTTAGGCAAGTTGTGCATTAAGCATAGACACAAAGTTCTCCCATATTAACAAGAATTTGATGAAAGAACTTGAGTAGCCCCTCACTATTCTCTAGTTGCCCTTGGGAGGTGGTGATCTTTGGGGAATTTAAATACTCCAAAATTACCATCTCTTTTAAGGGTCTGAGCTGTGTTGCAGTGGGTTAAAGGCGTTCCAGTTATGCCAGTTGTTGTAAGGCTTCTGTGCTGGCCAGGGTTCGAATCTCCCGGTGGGAAAGTATTCGAAGGTTGTATAACTTCTCTTGCGTGTTAGGCAAGTTGAGCATTAAGCATAGAAACTGAGTTCTCTCATATTAACAGGAATTTGATGAAAGAACGTGAGTAGCCCCTCATTATGCTCTAGTTGCCCATGGGAGGTGGTAATCTTTGGGAGATTTAAATACTCAGAAATAACCATCTCTTTTAAGGGTCTGAGCTGTGGTGCAGTGGGTTAAAGGCGTACCAGGCATACCAGTTGCTGTAAGGCTTCTGTGCTGGATAGGGTTCGAACCTCCTGGTGGGAAAGTGTTCTAAGGTTGTATAACTTCTCCTGCGTGTTTAGGCAATTTGTGCATTAAGCATAGACACAAAGTTCTCCAATATTAACAAGAATTTGATGAAAGAACGTGAGTAGCCCCTCACAATGCTCTAGTTGCCCATGGGAGGTGGTGATTTTTGCGAGATTTAAATGCTCCGAAATTACCATCTCTATTAAGGGTCTGAGCTGTGGTACAGTGGGTTAAAGGCGTACTAGGTATACCAGTTGCTGTAAGGCTTCTGTGCTGGATAGGGTTTGAATCTCCAGGTGGGAAAGTGTTCTAAGGTTGTATAACTTCTCCTGCGTGTTTAGGCAAGTTGTGCATTAAGCATAGACACAAAGTTCTCCCATATTAACAAGAATTTGATGAAAGAACGTGAGTAGCCCCTCACAATGCTCTAGTTGCCGTTGAAAGGTGGAGATCTTTGGGGAATTTAAATACTCTGAAATTACCATCTCTTTTAAGGGTCTGAGCTGTGGTGCAGTGGGTTAAAGGCGTACCAGGTATGCCAGTTGTTGTAAGGTTTCTGTGCTGGCCAGGGTTCGAATCTTCCGGTTGGAAAGTGTTCGAAGGTTGTATAACTTTTCTTGTGTGTTTAGGAAAAGTTGTGCATTAAGCATACACACAGAGTTCTCCCATGTTAACAGGAATTTGATGAAAGAACGTGAGTAGCCCCTCACAATGCTCTAGTTGCCCATGGGAGGTGGTGATCTTTGGGAGATTTAAATACTCCGATATTACCATCTCTTTTAAGGGTCTGAGCTGTGGTGCAGTGGGTTAAAGGTGTACCAGGTATACCAGTTGCTGTAAGGCTTCTGTGCTGGATAGGGTTCATATCTCCTGGTGGGAAAGTGTTGTAAGGTTGTATAACTTCTCCTGCGTGTTTAGGCAAGTTGTGCATTAAGCATAGACACAAAGTTCTCCCATATTAACAAGAATTTGATGAAAGAACTTGAGTAGCCCCTCACTATTCTCTAGTTGCCCTTGGGAGGTGGTGATCTTTGGGGAATTTAAATACTCCAAAATTACCATCTCTTTTAAGGGTCTGAGCTGTGTTGCAGTGGGTTAAAGGCGTACCAGTTATGCCAGTTGTTGTAAGGCTTCTGTGCTGGCCAGGGTTCGAATCTCCCGGTGGGAAAGTATTCGAAGGTTGTATAACTTCTCTTGCGTGTTAGGCAAGTTGAGCATTAAGCATAGAAACTGAGTTCTCTCATATTAACAGGAATTTGATGAAAGAACGTGAGTAGCCCCTCATTATGCTCTAGTTGCCCATGGGAGGTGGTAATCTTTGGGAGATTTAAATACTCAGAAATAACCATCTCTTTTAAGGGTCTGAGCTGTGGTGCAGTGGGTTAAAGGCGTACCAGGCATACCAGTTGCTGTAAGGCTTCTGTGCTGGATAGGGTTCGAATCTCCTGGTGGGAAAGTGTTCTAAGGTTGTATAACTTCTCCTGCGTGTTTAGGCAATTTGTGCATTAAGCATAGACACAAAGTTCTCCAATATTAACAAGAATTTGATGAAAGAACGTGAGTAGCCCCTCACAATGCTCTAGTTGGCCTTGGGAGGTGGTGATCTTTGGAGGATATAAATACTCCGAAATTACCATATCTTTCAAGGGTCTGAGCTGTGGTGCAGTGGGTCAAAGGGTACCAGTTATGCCAGTTGCTGTAAGGCTTCTGTGTTGGCTAGGGTTCGAATCTCCTGATGGGAAAGTGTTCTAACGTTGTATAACTTCTCTTGTGTGTTTAGGCAAGTTGTGCATTAAGAATAGAAACAGAGTTCTCCCATATTAACAGCAATTTGATGAAAGAACGTGAGTAGCCCCTCACAATGCTCTAGTTGCCCTTGGGAGGTGGTGGTCTTTGGGGGATTAAAATACTCCAAAATTACAATCTCTTTTAAGGGTCTGAGGCGTGGTGCATTGGGTTAAAGGCGTACCAGTTATGCCAGTTGTTGTAAGGCTTCTATGCTGACCAGGGTTCGAATCTCCTGGTGGGAAAGTGTTCTAAGGTTGTATAAATAATCTTGCATGTTTAGGCAAGTTTTGCATTAAGCATAGACTCAGACTTCTCCCATATTAACAGCAATTTGATGAAAGAACGTGAGTAGCCCCTCATTATGCTCTAGTTGCCCTTGGGAAGCGGTGATCTTTTGGGGATTTAAATACTACAAAATTGCCATCTCTTTTAAGGGTCTGAGCTGTGGTGCAGTGGGTTAAAGGCGTACCAGTTATGCCAATTGTTGTAAAGATTCTGTGCTGGCCAGGGTTCGAATCTCCTAGTGGGAAAGTGATCGAATGTTGTATAACTTCTCTTGCGTGTTTAGGCAAGTTGTGCATTAAGCATAGAAACAGAGTTCTCTAATATTAACAGGAATTTAATGAAAGAACATGAGTAGCCCCTCATTATGCTCTAGTTGCCCATGGGAGGTGGTGAACTTTGGGAGATTTAAATACTCCGAAATTACCATCTCTTTTAAGGGTCTGAGCTGTGGTGCAGTGGGTTAAAGGCTTACCAGTTATGCCACTTGTTGTAAGGCTTCTGTGCTGGCTAGGGTTCGAATCTCCTGGTGGGAAAGTGTTCTAAGGTTGTATAACTTCTCCTGCGTGTTTAGGCAAGTTGTGCATTAAGCATAGAAACTGAGTTCTCTCATATTAACAGGAATTTGATGAAAGAACGTAAGAAGCCCCTCATTATGCTCTAGTTGCCCATGGGAGGTGGTAATCTTTGGGAGATTTAAATACTCCGAAATTACCATCTCTTTTAAGGGTCTGAGCTGTGGTACAGTGGGTTAAAGGCGTACTAGGTATACCAGTTGCTGTAAGGCTTCTGTGCTGGATAGGGTTTGAATCTCCAGGTGGGAAAGTGTTCTAAGGTTGTATAACTTCTCCTGCGTGTTTAGGCAAGTTGTGCATTAAGCATAGACACAAAGTTCTCCCATATTAACAAGAATTTGATGAAAGAACGTGAGTAGCCCCTCACAATGCTCTAGTTGCCGTTGAAAGGTGGAGATCTTTGGGGGATTTAAATACTCTGAAATTACCATCTCTTTTAAGGGTCTGAGCTGTGGTGCAGTGGGTTAAAGGCGTACCAGGTATGCCAGTTGTTGTAAGGCTTCTGTGCTGGCCAGGGTTCGAATCTTCCGGTTGGAAAGTGTTAGAAGGTTGTATAACTTTTCTTGTGTGTTTAGGCAAGTTGTGCATTAAGCATAGACACAAAGTTCTCCCATATTAACAAGAATTTGATGAAAGAACTTGAGTAGCCCCTCACTATTCTCTAGTTGCCCTTGGGAGGTGGTGATCTTTGGGGAATTTAAATACTCCAAAATTACCATCTCTTTTAAGGGTCTGAGCTGTGTTGCAGTGGGTTAAAGGCGTACCAGTTATGCCAGTTGTTGTAAGGCTTCTGTGCTGGCCAGGGTTCGAATCTCCCGGTGGGAAAGTATTCGAAGGTTGTATAACTTCTCTTGCGTGTTAGGCAAGTTGAGCATTAAGCATAGAAACTGAGTTCTCTCATATTAACAGGAATTTGATGAAAGAACGTGAGTAGCCCCTCATTATGCTCTAGTTGCCCATGGGAGGTGGTAATCTTTGGGAGATTTAAATACTCAGAAATAACCATCTCTTTTAAGGGTCTGAGCTGTGGTGCAGTGGGTTAAAGGCGTACCAGGCATACCAGTTGCTGTAAGGCTTCTGTGCTGGATAGGGTTCGAATCTCCTGGTGGGAAAGTGTTCTAAGGTTGTATAACTTCTCCTGCGTGTTTAGGCAATTTGTGCATTAAGCATAGACACAAAGTTCTCCAATATTAACAAGAATTTGATGAAAGAACGTGAGTAGCCCCTCACAATGCTCTAGTTGGCCTTGGGAGGTGGTGATCTTTGGAGGATATAAATACTCCGAAATTACCATATCTTTCAAGGGTCTGAGCTGTGGTGCAGTGGGTCAAAGGGTACCAGTTATGCCAGTTGCTGTAAGGCTTCTGTGTTGGCTAGGGTTCGAATCTCCTGATGGGAAAGTGTTCTAACGTTGTATAACTTCTCTTGTGTGTTTAGGCAAGTTGTGCATTAAGAATAGAAACAGAGTTCTCCCATATTAACAGCAATTTGATGAAAGAACGTGAGTAGCCCCTCACAATGCTCTAGTTGCCCTTGGGAGGTGGTGGTCTTTGGGGGATTAAAATACTCCAAAATTACAATCTCTTTTAAGGGTCTGAGGCGTGGTGCATTGGGTTAAAGGCGTACCAGTTATGCCAGTTGTTGTAAGGCTTCTATGCTGACCAGGGTTCGAATCTCCTGGTGGGAAAGTGTTCTAAGGTTGTATAAATAATCTTGCATGTTTAGGCAAGTTTTGCATTAAGCATAGACTCAGACTTCTCCCATATTAACAGCAATTTGATGAAAGAACGTGAGTAGCCCCTCATTATGCTCTACTTGCCCTTGGGAAGCGGTGATCTTTTGGGGATTTAAATACTACAAAATTGCCATCTCTTTTAAGGGTCTGAGCTGTGGTGCAGTGGGTTAAAGGCGTACCAGTTATGCCAGTTGTTGTAAAGATTCTGTGCTGGCCAGGGTTCGAATCTCCTAGTGGGAAAGTGATCGAATGTTGTATAACTTCTCTTGCGTGTTTAGGCAAGTTGTGCATTAAGCATAGAAACAGAGTTCTCTCATATTAACAGGAATTTAATGAAAGAACATGAGTAGCCCCTCATTATGCTCTAGTTGCCCATGGGAGGTGGTGAACTTTGGGAGATTTAAATACTCCGAAATTACCATCTCTTTTAAGGGTCTGAGCTGTGGTGCAGTGGGTTAAAGGCTTACCAGTTATGCCACTTGTTGTAAGGCTTCTGTGCTGGCTAGGGTTCGAATCTCCTGGTGGGAAAGTGTTCTAAGGTTGTATAACTTCTCCTGCGTGTTTAGGCAAGTTGTGCATTAGGCATAGAAACTGAGTTCTCTCATATTAACAGGAATTTGATGAAAGAACGTAAGAAGCCCCTCATTATGCTCTAGTTGCCCATGGGAGGTGGTAATCTTTGGGAGATTTAAATACTCCGAAATTACCATCTCTTTTAAGGGTCTGAGCTGTGGTACAGTGGGTTAAAGGCGTACTAGGTATACCAGTTGCTGTAAGGCTTCTGTGCTGGATAGGGTTTGAATCTCCAGGTGGGAAAGTGTTCTAAGGTTGTATAACTTCTCCTGCGTGTTTAGGCAAGTTGTGCATTAAGCATAGACACAAAGTTCTCCCATATTAACAAGAATTTGATGAAAGAACGTGAGTAGCCCCTCACAATGCTCTAGTTGCCGTTGAAAGGTGGAGATCTTTGGGGGAATTAAATACTCTGAAATTACCATCTCTTTTAAGGGTCTGAGCTGTGGTGCAGTGGGTTAAAGGCGTACCAGGTATGCCAGTTGTTGTAAGGCTTCTGTGCTGGCCAGGGTTCGAATCTTCCGGTTGGAAAGTGTTAGAAGGTTGTATAACTTTTCTTGTGTGTTTAGGAAAAGTTGTGCATTAAGCATACACACAGAGTTCTCCCATGTTAACAGGAATTTGATGAAAGAACGTGAGTAGCCCCTCACAATGCTCTAGTTGCCCATGGGAGGTGGTGATCTTTGGGAGATTTAAATACTCCGAAATTACCATCTCTTTTAAGGGTCTGAGCTGTGGTGCAGTGGGTTAAAGGTATACCAGGTATACCAGTTGCTCTAAGGCTTCTGTGCTGGATAGGGTTCATATCTCCGGGTGGGAAAGTGTTCTAAGGTTGTATAACTTCTCCTGCGTGTTTAGGCAAGTTGTGCATTAAGCATAGACACAAAGTTCTCCCATATTAACAAGAATTTAATGAAAGAACGTGAGTAGCCTCTCACTATTCTCTAGTTGGCCTTGGGAGGTGGTGATCTTTGGGGGATTTAAATACTCCAAAATTCCCATCTCTTTTAAGGGTCTGAGCTGAGGTGCAGTGGATTAAAGGTATGCCAGTTATGCCAGTTGCTGTAAGGCTTCTGTGCTGGCTAGGGTTCGAATCTCTTGGTAGGAAAGTGTTCAAGGTTGTATAACTTCTCTTGCGTGTTTAGGCAAGTTGTGCATTAAGCATAGACACAGAGTTCTCTCATATTAACAGGAATTTGATGAAAGAACGTGAGTAGCCCAATACTATGCTCCACTTGCCCTTGGGAGAAGTTCATCTTTGGGGGATTTATATACTCCAAAATTACCATCTCTTTTAAGGGTCTGAGTTGTTGTGCAGTGGGTTAAAGGCATAACAGTTATGCCAGTTGCTGTAAGGCTTCTGTGCTGGCTAGGGTTCGAATCTCCTGATGGGAAAGTGTTCAAAGTTTGTATAACTTCCTTTGCGTGTTTAAGCAAGTTGTGCATTAAGCATAGACACAGAATTCTCTCATAATAACAGGAATTTGATGAAAGAATGTGAGTTGCCCCTCACTATGCTCTAGTTGCCCATTGGAGGTGGTGATCTTTGGGGGATTCTAATACTCTAAAATTACCATCACTTTTAAGTGTCTGAGCTGTGGCGCAGTGGGTTAAAGGCATACCAGTAATGCCAGTCGCTGTAAGGCTTATGTGCTGGATAGAGTTCGAATCTCCTGGTGGGAAAGTGTTCTAGGTTGTATATTTTCTCTTGCGTGTTTAGGCAAGTTGTGTATTAAGCATAGACACAGAGTTCTCCCATATTAACAGGAATTTCTTGAAAGAACATGAGTAGCCCCTCACTATGCTCTAGTTGCCCTTGCAAGGTGGTGATCTTTGGGGGATTTAAATACTCCAAAATTACCATCTCTTTTAAGTGTCTGAGCTGTGGTGCAGTGGGTTAAAGGCGTGCCAGTTATGCCAGTTGCTGTAGGGCTTCTGTGCTGGCTAGGGTTCGAATCTCCTGGCTGGAAAGTGTTCTAAGGTTGTATAACTTCTCTTGCGTGTTTAGGCAAGTTGTGCATTAAGCATAGACACAGATTCTCCCATATTAACAGGAATTTGATGAAAGAACGGGAGTAGCCCCTCACTATGCTCTAGTTGCCCATGGGAGGTGGTGATCTATGGGGGATTATATACTCCAATATTACCATCACTTTTAAGGGTCTGAGCTGTGGCGCAGTGGGTTAAAGGTGTACCAGTTATGCCAGTTGCTGTAAGGCTTCTGTGCAGGATAGGGTTCGAATCTCCTCGTGGGAAAGTGTTCTAAGGTTGTATAACTTGTTCTGCGTGTTTAGGCAAGTTGTGCATTAAGCATAGGCTCAAAGTTCTCCCATATTAACAAGAACTTCATGAAAGAACATGAGTAGCCCCTCACTATGCTCTAGTTGGCCATGGGAGGTGGTGATCTTTAGAGGATTTAAATACTCCGAAATTACCATCTCTTTTAAGGGTCTGAGCTTTGGTGCAGTGGGTTAAAGGCGTACCAGTTATGCCAGTTGTTGTAAGGCATCTGTGCTGGCTAGGGTTCGAATCTCCTGGTGGGAAAGTGTTCTAAGGTTGTATAACTTCTCTTGCGTGTTTAGGCAAGTTGTGCATTAAGCACAGACACAGAGTTCTCTCATATTAACAGAAATTTGATTAAAGAATGTGAGGAGCCCCTCATTACGCTCTAGTTGCCAATGGGAGGTGGTGATCTTTGGTGGATTAAAATACTCTGAAATTACCATCTCCTTAAGGGTCTGAGCTGTGGTGCAGTGGGTTAAAGGCGTACCAGTTATACCAGTTGCTGTAAGGCTTCTGTGCTGGCTAGGGTTCGAATCTCCTGGTGGGAAAGTGTTCTAAGGTTGTATAACTTCTCTTGCGTGTTTAGGCAAGTTGTGCATTAAGCATAGACACAGAGTTCACCCATATTAACAGGAATTTGATGAAAGAATGTTAGTGGCCCCTCACTATGATCTAGTTGCCCATGGGAGGTGGTGATCTTTGGGGAATTTAAATTCTCCAAAATTACCATCACTTTTAAAGGTCTGAGCTGTGGCGCAGTGGGTTAAAGGCGTACCAGTTATGCCAGTTGCTGTAAGGTTTCTGTGCTGGCTAGGGTTCGAATCTCCTGGTGGGAAAGTGTTCTAAGGTTGTATAAATAGTCTTGTATGTTTAGGCAAGTTGTGCATTAAGCATAGACTCAGACTTCTCCCATATTAATAGGAATTTGATGAAAGAACGTGAGTAGCCCCTCATTATGCACTTGTTGCCTTTGGGAAGTGGTGATCTTTGGGGGATTTAATACTCCAAAATTACCATCTCTTTTAATGGTCTGAGCTGTGTTGCAGTGGGTCAAAGGCGTACCAGGTATACCAGTTGCTGTAAGGCTTCTGTGCTGGATATGGTTCGAATCTCCTGGTGGGAAAGTGTTCTAAGGTTGTATAACTTCTCTTGCATGTTTAGGCAAGTTTTGCTTTAAGCATAGACACAGAGTTCTCTCATATTAACAGGAATTTGATGAAAGAACGTGAGTAGGCCTTCATTATGCTCTAGTTGCCCATGGGAGGTGGTGATCTTTGCGAGATTTAAATGCTCCGAAATTACCATCTCTTTTAAGGGTCTGAGGTGTGGTACAGTGGGTTAAAGGCGTACTAGGTATCCCAGTTGCTGTAAGGCTTCTGTGCTGGATAGGGTTCGAATCTCCTGGTGGGAAAGTGTTCTAAGGTTGTATAACTTCTCCTGCGTGTTTAGGCATGTTGTGCATTAAGCATAGACACAAAGTTCTCCCATTTTAACAAGAATTTGATGAAAGAACGTGAGTAGCCTCTCACAATCCTCTAGTTGGCCTTGGGAGGTGGTGATCTTTGGAGGATATAAATACTCCGAAATTACCATATCTTTTAAGGGTCTGAGCTGTGGTGCAGTGGGACAAAGGCGTACCAGGTATACCAGTTGCTGTAAGGCTTCTGTGCTCGATAGGGTTCGAATCTCCTGGTGGGAAAGTGTTCTAAGGCTGTATAACTTCTCTTGCATGTTTAGGCAAGTTGAGCTTTAAGCATAGACACAGAGTTCTCTCATATTAACCGGAATTTGATGAAAGAACGTGAGTAGGCCTTCATTATGCTCTAGTTGCCCATGGGAGGTGGTGATCTTTGCGAGATTTAAATGCTCCGAAATTACCATCTCTTTTAAGGGTCTGAGCTGTGGTACAGTGGGTTAAAGGCGTTCTAGGTATACCAGTTGCTGTAAGGCTTCTGTGCTGGATAGGGTTTGAATCTCCAGGTGGGAAAGTGTTGTAAGGTTGTATAACTTCTCCTGCGTGTTTAGGCAAGTTGTGCATTAAGCATAGACACAAAGTTCTCCCATATTAACAAGAATTTGATGAATGAACGTGAGTAGCCCCTCACAATGCTCTAGTTGCCGTTGAAAGGTGGAGATCTTTGGGGGATTTAAATACTCTGAAATTACCATCTCTTTTAAGGGTCTGAGTTGTGGTGCAGTGGGTTAAAGGCATACCAGGTATGCCAGTTGTTGTAAGGCTTCTGTGCTGGCCAGGGTTCGAATCTTCCGGTTGGAAAGTGTTAGAAGGTTGTATAACTTTTCTTGTGTGTTTAGGAAAAGTTGTGCATTAAGCATACACACAGAGTTCTCCCATGTTAACAGGAATTTGATGAAAGAACGTGAGTAGCCCCTCACAATGCTCTAGTTGCCCATGGGAGGTGGTGATCTTTGGGAGATTTAAATACTCCGAAATTACCATCTCTTTTAAGGGTCTGAGCTGTGGTGCAGTGGGTTAAAGGTATACCAGGTATACCAGTTGCTCTAAGGCTTCTGTGCTGGATAGGGTTCATATCTCCGGGTGGGAAAGTGTTCTAAGGTTGTATAACTTCTCCTGCGTGTTTAGGCAAGTTGTGCATTAAGCATAGACACAAAGTTCTCCCATATTAACAAGAATTTAATGAAAGAACGTGAGTAGCCTCTCACTATTCTCTAGTTGGCCTTGGGAGGTGGTGATCTTTGGGGGATTTAAATACTCCAAAATTACCATCTCTTTTAAGGGTCTGAGCTGAGGTGCAGTGGATTAAAGGTATGCCAGTTATGCCAGTTGCTGTAAGGCTTCTGTGCTGGCTAGGGTTCGAATCTCTTGGTAGGAAAGTGTTCAAGGTTGTATAACTTCTCTTGCGTGTTTAGGCAAGTTGTGCATTAAGCATAGACACAGAGTTCTCTCATATTAACAGGAATTTGATGAAAGAACGTGAGTAGCCCAATACTATGCTCCACTTGCCCTTGGGAGAAGTTCATCTTTGGGGGATTTATATACTCCAAAATTACCATCTCTTTTAAGGGTCTGAGCTGTTGTGCAGTGGGTTAAAGGCGTAACAGTTATGCCAGTTGCTGTAAGGCTTCTGTGCTGGCTAGGGTTCGAATCTCCTGATGGGAAAGTGTTCAAAGTTTGTATAACTTCTTTTGCGTGTTTAAGCAAGTTGTGCATTAAGCATAGACACAGAGTTCTCTCATAATAACAGGAATTTGATGAAAGAATGTGAGTTGCCCCTCACTATGCTCTAGTTGCCCATTGGAGGTGGTGATCTTTGGGGGATTTTAATACTCTAAAATTACCATCACTTTTAAGTGTCTGAGCTGTGGCGCAGTGGGTTAAAGGCATACCAGTAATGCCAGTCGCTGTAAGGCTTATGTGCTGGATAGAGTTCGAATCTCCTGGTGGGAAAGTGTTCTAGGTTGTATATTTTCTCTTGCGTGTTTAGGCAAGTTGTGTATTAAGCATAGACACAGATTCTCCCATATTAACAGGAATTTGATGAAAGAACGGGAGTAGCCCCTCACTATGCTCTAGTTGCCCATGGGAGGTGGTGATCTATGGGGGATTATATACTCCAATATTACCATCACTTTTAAGGGTCTGAGCTGTGGCGCAGTGGGTTAAAGGTGTACCAGTTATGCCAGTTGCTGTAAGGCTTCTGTGCAGGATAGGGTTCGAATCTCCTCGTGGGAAAGTGTTCTAAGGTTGTATAACTTGTTCTGCGTGTTTAGGCAAGTTGTGCATTAAGCATAGGCTCAAAGTTCTCCCATATTAACAAGAACTTCATGAAAGAACATGAGTAGCCCCTCACTATGCTCTAGTTGGCCATGGGAGGTGGTGATCTTTAGAGGATTTAAATACTCCGAAATTACCATCTCTTTTAAGGGCCTGAGCTTTGGTGCAGTGGGTTAAAGGCGTACCAGTTATGCCAGTTGTTGAAAGGCATCTGTGCTGGCTAGGGTTCGAATCTCCTGGTGGGAAAGTGTTCTAAGGTTGTATAACTTCTCTTGCGTGTTTAGGCAAGTTGTGCATTAAGCACAGACACAGAGTTCTCTCATATTAACAGAAATTTGATGAAAGAATGTGAGGAGCCCCTCATTACGCTCTAGTTGCCAATGGGAGGTGGTGATCTTTGGTGGATTAAAATGCTCTGAAATTACCATCTCCTTAAGGGTCTGAGCTGTGGTGCAGTGGGTTAAAGGCGTACCAGTTATACCAGTTGCTGTAAGGCTTCTGTGCTGGCTAGGGTTCGAATCTCCTGGTGGGAAAGTGTTCTAAGGTTGTATAACTTCTCTTTCGTGTTTAGGCAAGTTGTGCATTAAGCATAGACACAGAGTTCACCCATATTAACAGGAATTTGATGAAAGAATGTTAGTGGCCCCTCACTATGATCTAGTTGCCCATGGGAGGTGGTGATCTTTGGGGAATTTAAATTCTCCAAAATTACCATCACTTTTAAAGGTCTGAGCTGTGGCGCAGTGGGTTAAAGGCGTACCAGTTATGCCAGTTGCTGTAAGGTTTCTGTGCTGGCTAGGGTTCGAATCTCCTGGTGGGAAAGTGTTCTAAGGTTGTATAAATAGTCTTGTATGTTTAGGCAAGTTGTGCATTAAGCATAGACTCAGACTTCTCCCATATTAATAGGAATTTGATGAAAGAACGTGAGTAGCCCCTCATTTTGCACTTGTTGCCTTTGGGAAGTGGTGATCTTTGGGGGATTTAATACTCCAAAATTACCATCTCTTTTAATGGTCTGAGCTGTGTTGCAGTGGGTCAAAGGCGTACCAGGTATACCAGTTGCTGTAAGGCTTCTGTGCTGGATAGGGTTCGAATCTCCTGGTGGGAAAGTGTTCTAAGGTTGTATAACTTCTCTTGCATGTTTAGGCAAGTTTTGCTTTAAGCATAGACACAGAGTTCTCTCATATTAACAGGAATTTGATGAAAGAACGTGAGTAGGCCTTCATTATGCTCTAGTTGCCCATGGGAGGTGGTGATCTTTGCGAGATTTAAATGCTCCGAAATTACCATCTCTTTTAAGGGTCTGAGGTGTGGTACAGTGGGTTAAAGGCGTACTAGGTATCCCAGTTGCTGTAAGGCTTCTGTGCTGGATAGGGTTCGAATCTCCTGGTGGGAAAGTGTTTTAAGGTTGTATAACTTCTCCTGCGTGTTTAGGCATGTTGTGCATTAAGCATAGACACAAAGTTCTCCCATTTTAACAAGAATTTGATGAAAGAACGTGAGTAGCCTCTCACAATCCTCTAGTTGGCCTTGGGAGGTGGTGATCTTTGGAGGATATAAATACTCCGAAATTACCATATCTTTTAAGGGTCTGAGCTGTGGTGCAGTGGGACAAAGGCGTACCAGGTATACCAGTTGCTGTAAGGCTTCTGTGCTCGATAGGGTTCGAATCTCCTGGTGGGAAAGTGTTCTAAGGCTGTATAACTTCTCTTGCATGTTTAGGCAAGTTGAGCTTTAAGCATAGACACAGAGTTCTCTCATATTAACCGGAATTTGATGAAAGAACGTGAGTAGGCCTTCATTATGCTCTAGTTGCCCATGGGAGGTGGTGATCTTTGCGAGATTTAAATGCTCCGAAATTACCATCTCTTTTAAGAGTCTGAGCTGTGGTACAGTGGGTTAAAGGCGTACTAGGTATACCAGTTGCTGTAAGGCTTCTGTGCTGGATAGGGTTTGAATCTCCATGTGGGAAAGTGTTGTAAGGTTGTATAACTTCTCCTGCGTGTTTAGGCAAGTTGTGCATTAAGCATAGACACAAAGTTCTCCCATATTAACAAGAATTTGATGAAAGAACGTGAGTAGCCCCTCACAATGCTCTAGTTGCTGTTGAAAGGTGGAGATCTTTGGGGGATTTAAATACTCTGAAATTACCATCTCTTTTAAGGGTCTGAGCTGTGGTGCAGTGGGTTAAAGGCATACCAGGTATGCCAGTTGTTGTAAGGCTTCTGTGCTGGCCAGGGTTCGAATCTTCCGGTTGGAAAGTGTTCGAAGGTTGTATAACTTTTCTTGTGTGTTTAGGAAAAGTTGTGCATTAACCATACACACAGAGTTCTCCCATGTTAACAGGAATTTGATGAAAGAACGTGAGTAGCCCCTCACTATGCTCTAGTTGCCCATGGGAGGTGGTGATCTTTGGGAGATTTAAATACTCCGAAATTACCATCTCTTTCAAGGGTCTGAGCTGTGGTGCAGTGGGTTTAAGGTGTACCAGGTATACCAGTTGCTGTAAGGCTTCTGTGCTGGATAGGGTTCGAATCTCCTGGTGGGAAAGTGTTCTAAGGTTGTATAACTTCTCCTGCGTGTTTAGGCAAGTTGTACATTAAGCATAGACACAAAGTTCTCCCATATTAACAAGAATTTGATGAAAGAACGTGAGTAGCCCCTCACTATTCTCTAGTTGGCCTTGGGAGGTGGTGATCTTTGGAGGATATAAATACTCTGAAATTAACATATCTTTTAAGGGTCTGAGCTGTGGTGCAGTGGGTCAAAGGGGTACCAGTTATGCCAGTTGTTGTAAGTCGTCTGTGTTGGCTAGGGTTCGAATCTCCTGATAGGAAAGTGTTCTAAGGTTGTATAACTTCTCTTGTGTGTTTAGGCAAGTTGTGCATTAAGCATAGACACAGAGTTTTCCCTTATTAACAGGAATTTCTTGAAAGAACGTGAGTTGCCCCTCACTATGCTCTAGTTGCCCTTGCGAGGTGGTGATCTTTGGGGGATTTAAATACTCCAAAATTACCATCTCTTTTAAGGGTCTGAGCTGTGGTGCAGTGGATTAAAGGCGTACCAGTTATGCCAGTTGCTGTAAGGCTTCTGTGCTGGCTAGGGTTCGAATCTCTTGGTGGCAAAGTGTTCAAGGTTGTATAACTTCTCTTGCGTGTTTAGGCAAGTTGTGCATTAAGCAAAGACACAGAGTTCACTCATTTTAACAGGAATTTGATGAAAGAACGTGAGTAGCCCCTCACTATTCTCTAGTTGCCCATGGGCGGTGATGGTCTTTGGGGGGATTTAAATACTCCGAAATTACCATCTCTCTAAGGGTCTGAGCTGTGGTGCAGTGGGTTAAAGGCGTACCAGTTATGCCAGTTGCTGTAAGGCTTCTGTGCTGGCTAGGGTTCGAATCTCCTTGTTGGAAAGTGTTCTAAGGTTGTATAACTTCTCTTGTGTGTTTAGGCAAGTTGTGCATTAAGCATAGATACAGAGTTCTCCCATATGAACAGGAATTTCATGAAAGAACGTGAATGGCCCCTCACTATGCTCTAGTTGCCCATTGGAGGTGGTGATCTTTGGGGGATTTTAATACTCTAAAATTATCATCACTTTTCAGTGTCTGAGCTGTGGCGCAGTGGGTTAAAGGCATACCAGTAATGCCAGTCGCTGTAAGGCTTATGTGCTGGATAGGGTTCGAATCTCCTGGTGGCAAAGTTTTCGAAGGTTGTATAATTTCTCTTGCGTGTTTAGGCAAGTTGTGCATTAAGCATAGACACAGCGTTCTCTCATATTAACAGGAATTTGATGAAAGAACGTGAGTAGCCCCTCACTATGCTCCACTTGCCCTGGGGAGGTGGTCATCTTTGGGGATTTATATACTCCAAAATTACCATCTCCTTTAAGGGTCTGAGATGTGGTGCAGTGGGTTAAAGGCGTACCAGTTATGCCAGTTGCTGTAAGGCTTCTGTGCTGGCTAGGGTTCGAATCTCCTGGTGGGAAAGTTTTCAAATGTTGTATAACTTCTCTTGCGAGTTTTGGCTAGTTGTGCATTAAGCATAGACACAGAGTTCTCCCATATTAAGAGGAATTTGATGAAAGAACGTGAGTAGCCCCTCTCTATGCTCTAGTTGCCCTTGGGAGGTGGTGGTCTTTGGGGGATTTAAATACTCCAAAATTACCAAATCTTTTAAAGGTCTGAGCTGTGGTGCAGTGGGTTAAAGGCGTACCAATTATGCCAGTTGCTGTAAGGCTTCTGTGCTGGCTAGGGTTCGAATCTCCTGATAGGAAATTGTTCAAAGGTTTCTATAACTTCTCTTGCGTGTTTAGGCAAGTTGTGCATTAAGCATAGACACAGACTTCTCCCATATAAACAGGAATTTGATGAAAGAACGTGAGTAGCTCCTCACTATGCTCTAGTTGCCCTTGGGAAGTGGTGATCTTTGGGGGATTTAAATACCCCAAAATTACCATCTCTTTTAAGGGTCTGAGCTGTGGTGCAGTGGGTTAAAGGCGTACCAGTTATGCCAGTTTTTGTAAGGCTTCTGTGCTGGCTAGGGTTCGAATCACCTGGTGGGAAAGTGTTCGAAGGTTGTATAACTTCTCTTGCGTGTTTAGGCAAGTTGTGCATTAAGCATAGACACAGAGTTCTCCCATATTAACAGGAATTTGAGGAAAGAACGTGAGTAGCCCCTCACTATGCTCTAGTTGCCCTTGGGAGGTGGTGATCTTTGGGGGATTTAAATACTCCGAAATGACCATCTCTTTTAAGGGTCTGAGCTGTGGTGCAGAGAGTTGTAGGCGTAACAGTTATGCCAGTTGCTGTAAGGCTTCTGTGCTGGCTAGGGTTCGAATCTCCTGGTGGGAAAGTGTTCTAAGGTTGTTTAACTTCTCCTGCGTGTTTAGGCAAGTTGTGCATTAAACATAGACACAGAGTTCTTCCATATTAACAGAAATTTGATGAAAGAACGAGAGTAGCCCCTCACTATGCTCTAGTTGCCCTTGGGAGGTTGTGATCTTTGGGGGATTTAAATTCTCTGATATTACCATCCTCTTTAAGGGTCTGAGCTGTGGTGCAGTGGGTTAAAGGCGTACCAGTTATGCCAGTTGCTGAAAGGCTTCTGAGATGGCTAGGGTTCGAATCTCCTGGTGGGAAAGTTTTCTAAGGTTGTATAACTTCTCTTGCGTGTTTTGGCAAGTTGTGCATTAAGCAAAGACACAGAGTTCACTCATTTTAACAGGAATTTGATGAAAGAACGTGAGTAGCCCCTCACTATTCTCTAGTTACCCATGGGAGGTGGTGGTCTTTGGGGGGATTTAAATACTCCGAAATTACCATCTCTTTAAGGGTCTGAGCTGTGGTGCAGTGCGTTAAAGGCGTACCAGTTATGCCAGTTGCTGTAAGGCTTCTGTGCTGGCTAGGGTTTGAATCTCCTGATGGGAAAGTGTTCAAAGGTTGTATAACTTCTTTTGCATGTTTAAGCAAGTTGTGCATTAAGCATAGACACAGAGGTCTCTCATAATAACAGGAATTTGATGAAAGAATGTGAGTAGCCCCTCACTATGCTCTAGTTGCCCTTGGGAGGTGGTGATCTTTGGGGGATTAAAATACTCCGTAATTACCAACTCTTTAAGGGTCTGAGCTCTGGTGCAGTGGGTTAAAGGCGTACCAGTTATGCCAGTTGCTGTAAGGCTTCTGTACTGGCTAGGGTTCGAATCTCCTAGTGGGAAAGTGTTCTAAAGTTGTGTATATTCTCTAGTGTGTTTAGGCAAGTTGTGCATTTGGCATAGACACAGAGTTCTCCCATATTAACAGGAATTTGATGAATGAACGTGAGTAGCCCCTTGTAACAAACTAGGCTGTTGTAAGAATTATCCAGAGTGGTTTATCGACAAAAGAGAATGGGAAGCTGAGCCCGCATGGTGACCCGGGAACCTGACCCCAGGGGGATTCGCGGTATAAATAACCGACGCTTTGTTCATAGCTGCATATAATGAACCATCCTATAGTATTCAGTAATTTAGAGAAATTAGCCTTTATTCATTTTGTATTAAAATTGTATTGTATAATAGTACTGGGTACAATATCAAGAGTATTCTAATTATTGAGTTTAAGTCACCATCAGTGACGTCACGAATCAGATCTAACTTGTAAGGCGGAGTGACCGGCGGTCATAGGTCATCAGGGTTGACAGGTCTACTATTTCTCAAAGTTTTAATAACCATTTTTGTGATCGGGAACAGCTCTGCCGTTAGATGCTTGTGTAATTTAATTTCAGTAAAATAATTCAACCAGTCTGGATCAATTCAGTACAAACAGAGGTTAATTGTTATAACTTAAACCTTGCTAAGTAACTGGGGTAAGCGAGGCGGAAGGTTACAATGCTCTAGTCTGGGCTAGACCAGACGAGGGATAGATCAGTGTGGTCTCCAGAGCAGCTGGGAGAGGTCAAACATCTTACCTCTCCCCGAGACCAGCCCAACATCTTTAGCTGGTAAAACATAGAGGTATAGTTGCTATGGTTATGTATAGAGATAGTCTCATTGCATTCAGGTCAAGTAGGGAGTGTTAAAGTGACAGGGAGTGAACATATTTAGATTTTGTTTTAGTTTTTCTTTTAATAAATTAATTAGGTAATAAATTGCATTTTTATTATTTCCATGTGTTTTATGTGTATACTTGTCCTGGTCACGTGGTCCACACGAGGCAGAGTTGGATTGGGCGCCGATTCTAACATCGATTCTAACATCGAATCATTCCCGTGTAATTAATTTCACACTCCTAAGTTTCCACGGTCATCGGTTATAGTGGGGATCAAGCCCCAAGGTTGATTAACTAGCGTGATCGATCCAGACCTCGATCATTGCTCTGTGTTACTGGTCTGGTGGTGGCAGCGTAGAGGCGACTCTAGGGTTTTGCTCAAAGCCTAGGTCACGTCATACTGGGTGTAGAATCCTAAGTCGGTCAATCGTCTTAGGACCACGTGGCGTGGAGTTGGCTTTGGTAAAAGTTTTGGAGTCCCTTGGTAGAGAATAAAAAGTAAGAATACGGGTAGAGGGGGAGTAGAAGGTAGATAAGTAGAGAGGTCATAATAGACAAAACCCAAGATTCAAGAAGATTACAAATTCTTGAGGCAATTCACATAAGAATAGAGCGACCTACCATGAACACCCAAATCACGGAACTATTTACTCTACCCACCATGAGAGTAAGGACAAGACAAGAACATATCGATGCCAACACAGAAGACAATGTCCAACATAACAGGCCAATTACACTGGATTAATCTTTGTGTTTAGATAGGAGATGCCTCGTATGGGCCAATAAGCCTTCTGCAGCAGCTATGTTTATCCGTTATGTATCCCCCCATGTTTTTCACCTTCATTGTATTATCACCTGACCTAATGCGGGTATAAAATCAACTAGTATTGTAAGATTGTTCACTTGAGAATGAACCATGGAGGTTCGAAACGTCGTGCAAATTATACAAATAAGTTTAATACACTCTATAGTAAATCACTTCCTTTCTTCACCTTAAAAGTACGAAAATGAGTTTTGGAGAACTCCTATTCCAATTTCATCGAAGACATCATAAGAAGGAAAGTGAAAAGCCATGCAACCTCCGAAGAGACAACTAACACAACACCTATACCCCCTATTAGACTATTTTACAGGAACTTCTTTTCCACAGCTCATAAAACTGAGGAAAGGGTCCTGAAAGATATTGTTAATAGAAACGTTATCCCTACAGACAAAAATCAGAGGATACAACTGACGATTTACTATAAAACCAGAAAAACGGCCAGCCTACTCATGAGAAACTCTCCAGACACAAAACAGAACGCTTTAAAAGAGACTAACGTCGTCTATGCCTTCAAATGCCCACTTGGGGACTGTAAGCTCCAAAAAACCCAGTATATAGGCAAGACAACAACATCTCTTTCTAGGCGTTTAACGATGCATAAGCAACAGGGCTCCATTAAGGAACATATAATCTCTTCCCATAACCAAACCATCGCCAGAGAAATCCTAGTAAACAACACAGAAATCATCGATAGATACAGCGATAGCAGGCAGCTTGACGTTTGCGAGGCACTACACATCAAGAAGTCAACACCAGCAATCAACAGCCAATTATTGCACAACTATATTCTACCCACCTCAAGACTCCGCTCCAATATAGAAGCATCAAGAAATATGGACCAATAGGCTTTCTACAAACACTTCTATTCAATACCCATTGTTTCTGTTCTGTCTTGTGTTGATACTTTTAATACCCTATTAATATCCCCTAGTGTTCTGTCTTGTGTTAATGCCACATCATCCTTCCCACCTCACTCAAATGTAGATATAAAATCAGGGAAACGCTAGTTCTAATCAGTTGTGTATTTGTGAAGTCTTTGAAAATGTAATAAGTTTTACGAAACGCGCCCGTGTCGCGTCAGACT
Source organism: Procambarus clarkii (assembly GCF_040958095.1). Lineage (NCBI taxonomy): Eukaryota > Metazoa > Arthropoda > Malacostraca > Decapoda > Cambaridae > Procambarus > Procambarus clarkii. The sequence goes on along the minus strand of NC_091230.1, from coordinate 8,245,051 downwards.
AGAAATAAAAATGAATTTTGGAGAAGTGATTTTTTATTTACCTCCAACAGTGAAGCGTAATGTACGAAAGATTGAGAAAATTCGTGTTAGAATTATTAATCTTACTTTTTCGGTCATATTTAATAATATATGTCTACAGGAAAGACTGCTACCAAAATATACTAATGTTAAAGTGCACGACCCAGCAGCAAGGAATCAAGCTTTCACGATAAAATATCGCCAGGATCTGATTCGTGATCAGATATACAAGGCAGAGAATGAAATCAAAGACAACAAAACGCAACTACTTCATGCTACAAACGAGTGGAGAAATAGCAACATCGACCATAGTATCCGTACCCGCATTGAACAACACCTCGACATCCTCACAGACCAACATCGCCTCAGCACTGAAACAAGGATTATCAAGAAACTAACAACATTGTATGGAGGACCTATGGCAATTCCACGACCAAGAGATGGCTTCCTGAACCTTGCAGGAATTAACCTCACTGAGGACCAAGTCACTCTCCTAAATCTGGGCATAAACTGTCATGTTATGTCCAGACCGAGTGAAATGGCCCGGAAAGTAGAGTTGGAAATTCTGTTGGACGACATATTCGACCTCGAGACACAAAAGAAGGTCACTACCAAAGATACCTTACAAGCAGAACTTATTGCAGAAGGAGGAAAGAATCGAGGCAACTACAGAAGCACCATACTGTCCCCCGAGCTTAAAGCGGCAGCTAAAAGCCTTCGTGAGAACAAGGAGATAGTTGTCAGGAGAGGTGACAAGTCGCCATAACAAACATAGGAATGTGCCTAAATGCCAACAGCGACTGCCCTGACAGGTACAAGAGGAGTGTTGTTAACGCATACGTCGACCGTGCTCTCAGCCATAGCTCAGAATGGAAGCAAGTCGACGAAGAACTCTGTAGGGTAAGGCAGGTCCTAGTCAATAACGGCTTCTCCAATGGTTTCATCGAAGACATCATAAGAAGGAAAGTGAAAAGCCATGCAACCTCCGAAGAGACAACTAACACAACACCTATACCCCCTATTAGACTATTTTACAGGAACTTCTTTTCCACAGCTCATAAAACGGAGGAAAGGGTCCTGAAAGATATTGTTAATAGAAACGTTATCCCTACAGACAAAAATCAGAGGATACCACTGACGATTTACTATAAAACCAGAAAAACGGCCAGCCTACTCATGAGAAACTCTCCAGACACAAAACAGAACGCTTTAAAAGAGACTAACGTCGTCTATGCCTTCAAATGCCCACTTGGGGACTGTAAGCTCCAAAAAAACCCAGTATATAGGCAAGACAACAACATCTATTTCTAGGCGTTTAACGATGCATAAGCAACAGGGCTCCATTAAGGAACATATAATCTCTTCCCATAACCAAACCATCGCCAGAGAAATCCTAGTAAACAACACAGAAATCATCGATAGATACAGCGATAGCAGGCGGCTTGACGTTTGCGAGGCACTACACATCAAGAAGTCAACACCAGCAATCAACAGCCAATTATTGCACAACTATATTCTACCCACCTCAAGACTCCGCTCCAATATAGAAGCATCAAGAAATATGGACCAATAGGCTTTCTACAAACACTTCTATTCAATACCCATTGTTTCTGTTCTGTCTTGTGTTGATACTTTTAATACCCTATTAATATCCCCTAGTGTTCTGTCTTGTGTTAATGCCACATCATCCTTCCCACCTCACTCAAATGTAGATATAAAATCAGGGAAAC